>NW_024081286.1:981525-1103595 GCF_003009895.1 Hyaena hyaena
AAAAAAAAAAAAAAAAAAAGAATCCGAGATGAAGAGAGTAGGAATTGCCCATAAAAATATTTAAGCACCTAAGATCAAAATATTATCAAATTTAGTGAAAACCATCAATTTACAGATTCAGATAACTTAGCAAACTCCAAATAAGATAAATATGAAGAAAGCCACACCCAGACACATCATAGTAAAAGTGTTGAAAACCGAATTTAAAGAGAAAGAAAAAATCTTAAAAAGCTGCTTAAGGAAAAAATGCATTTATATGGAAAAACCGTAATACAAATTAAGGCCAACTTCCTGTCAGAAGTAATAGACGCAAAAAACAAAAACAAACAAACAAAAAAAAAAACACCACCACCACCAACAACAAAAAACAAAAACCATTGGGCCAAAATCTAGTGATGTGAGAAAAAGAAATTGTTCAGTAAAAACATCATTCAAAGCAGAGGTGAAATATAGTATATTTTCAGGTAAACAAAAACTGAAAAAATATCACCAGCATCCATGCAGTATAAGAAATGCAAAAGAATATCTGTCTGAAGAGAAATGGGATGGAAATGTGGGATAGAATTTTGCATATATAGAGAAAAATAAGTGCATCAGGAATGGAAAATAATAAATAGAAATATAATTTTTTCTTAAAAACAACTGACTTGTTGAGTTTCCTAAACTCAAAGTTTCTTTGTGAGGTAGGAAACTTTAAAAAAAAGAGAGAGAGAGAGAGAAATAACAATGGCAAAAGGACAAGTTGAAATGGGTCAATGAAATTATACTGTTGTGAGTTTATTACATTTGTGAAGTGGGGAATAAGAAGTTTAAGTGGGAAGTAGAAGTGGGAAGTCTCCTTAATTAGAATTGATAAGTTAAGGATGCATTACTTCTAATTCTAGTGAAATTACTAAAACAATATAAAAAGTTATAACTAGGGGTGCCTGGGCATCTCAGTTGGTTAAACATCTGACTCTTAATTTCAGCTCAAGTCATGATCCCATGGTTTGTCAGTTCAAGCTCTGCACTGGGCTCTGCACTCACAGCATGGTGCCTCCTTGGGATTCTCTCTCTCCCTCTCTCTCTGTCCCTCCCCTGCTCAAGCACACGTGCTCACTTTTTCTCCCTCTCTCTTTCTCAAAAATAAATAAACATTAATTTTTTAATGTAAAGCTAAAGAAGTCAATAGAAAAACAAAAATGGACCACCAAAAATATTTAATTAACCCACAAAATCTAAAAGGAGGAATGATTCATTACAAGAATCAAAAACAAAAAAGAGAGAAAACAAGGAATTAATGGGGACAATATCAATAATTATATTGAATCACATTAAATGTAAATGGACTAAACATTCAAATTAAAAGGAAGGTTCTCAGATTGGATGAAAAAGTAAGACCCAACTATATCCTGTCTACAAGAGATACTAATTTTAAAGACACAACTCTGTTGAAAGTAACAGAATAGGAAAGAATATATATAATATAATCAGAGAGGATGAGAAAGCTGTAATGGCTCTATTAATAGGTAAAGCAGCCTTCAAGTACTATAAGAAATAGAGACACATATTGATAAAAAGCAATTAACTGAGAAGACCTAATGATATAAATAATTCAACTGATAACAGAGCTTCAAAATTCATAAAGCAAACAGTGGCTAAGGTGAAAAATAAATAAATTCACAATCATAGTTGGAGATTTTAAATACCAGTCACACAGTAAGTGATAAGTATACAAAAATTAGTAAGTATAAAAATTATCTGTACAATGCTATCAGCCAAATTAACTTAAATGCATAGAACACTACACTCGACAACTACAGAACAAATATTTGGAACCTATACTAAATTAAAAAATTGAGATGAACTAGGTCATTAGAAAAAGCAAAATGCTGAACAGACTGAAAAATGAACAGCTCTTCTTGGAGCCACAAGAGAAGGTAGTACACAAAGGAAACTGATGCTCCCAGGATGGGAGAGACAGGCAGATACAAGCAGTCCAGGCTTACCAGAGCAGACACTCAAGAGCAGAAACCACTGTAGAAATCAATGCTGGGGGAGGAAAACCTGAATTATAATTGACAAATTGCTAGAGGCTCAATGTGGACAAGGCTGAGAGTTGAAAACTCTAGGGAAACAGTCATATGGAATCTTCAGACTGTTCCAAGATTTACTTCCAGGAGCTTGACATGATTCCCATAATGAATATTAGAGAAGTCTTCCATGGGGTTGGGGCGGGGGGGGGGGGGGGGGGGGGTATTTTTAAATACTCTAGAGCATTCTATTTTTAACAAGGATTGCTCTCAGGGGAAACAAGTTTATCAGAGCCTAACTGACCTGGGGGAGATAAATATCCAACTCCAGCCCATTCTAGCTGTCCTGTCTCACATGGGGGAAGAAAAACAACCAAACATCTGTGAAGTTCATAAGTCCAGAGACCAAAAGCCTGAGACCTAACCATAGGGCTGTAGAATTCTTCCCATTCCCCTATGCCTCTCTACCTCATTGCTAAAGGCCTATCTATATGCAGCACTTCCTTTTACCCAGTATATAACATCTGGCTATGTGGGGGCAAAAATTAAAGGCATACCAAAAGGCAAAAAACACAATTTTAAGAGACATAGCAAGCATCTGAACTAAACAGGACAGGGGTATTAAAATGATCTGACCAGGAATTTAAAGCAATTCTGAGTAATATGCTAAGAGATCTAATGCATTAAGTACATGATATGCAAGAACAAAGGGGAAATTAAGTAGAAAGATGTAAATTCTAAGAATGAGCCAAAAATAAGTACTAGAAACTAAAAAATTAACCGTAATCATAGAAATAAAGAATGTGTTCGATGGGGTCATCAGTAGACTGGAAACAGCTGAGGAAAGACTCTCTGAACTGGAGGGTATATCATTAGAATCCTCAAAAACTGAAAAACAAAAAGAACAAAGACTCAGAAAATGGAATAAGATATCCAAGGATTATAGGACAACTATAAACGTTTGTAACATATGTATAATAATAATACCCAAAGGTGAAAAAAAAAAAGAAGGAACAGAAGAAATATTTGAAAAAAAATAATGGCTGAGAATTTTCCCAAATGAATGTCAAACACAAAACCACAAATCCTGGAAGCTCAGAGAACCCAAGGCAGAATAAATTTAAAAAGAACAAAACATGACACCTAGGCATATTGCTTTCAAACTATACAAAATCAAAAATAAAGAATTCTATAAAAGTGTTTATGTATATATGCATACACACATGTACACATACATACATAAGTATATACATATATATATGTACACACACACATATATATACAGGAAAGAAAAAGAGTTACAAAAATAAGAGTTACATCAGACTTTTTCTTAGAAACCATGCAAGCAAAAGAGTATTTAGAGCAGTTAGAGAAAAAAAAAAGTCACCAGCCCAGAATTCTGTACCATGTGAAATTATTCTTCCCAAAGTGAAAGAAAAGTAAAAACTTTCTCAAACAAAAATTGAGAGAACTTGTCACCAGTAGGCTTGCCTTGTATGAAGTGTTCGTAAAGAACTTTACGTAAAGTTCTAAAGAACTTTAGAGAGAAAGAGCATACTATAAGTCAGATACTAGGATGCGCGTTAAAAAATGACATCAAAGGAGTAAGTGAAGCTAAAATAAAAACTTATCTTTTTAATTCTTAATTGTTCTAACAAATGATAGTTTGTCCAAAAGAGTAACAATAATAATGCTAACCATTATTAGAGACTTCAATACCCCCTGTCAGAAAGGGATGGTTCTAGGAAGCTGAAAATCAGAATGACAGTTAAACCCAACAATACCATCAATCAACTGACTATAGATAGCACATTCTTCTCAAGTTCACAGGCCACATTACAAGACAGGCCATATTCTGGGCAAAAAAACACACCTTAACAAATTTAACAGAATATAAACCATACAATGTCTGCTCTCAGGCCACAAGGGAATTAAACTGGAAATCAGTAACAGAAAGGTGACTGGAAAATTCCACAATCCATGGCATTTAAACAGTGCACCTCTCAATAACACATGGGTCAAAGAAGGAATCTGAGAAAAATTTGAAAAGTATTTTGAACTAAATGAAAATGAAAATATCAAAATTTACTGTTGGATGCAGTGAAAGCACTTAGAGGGAACAGGATAGCATTAAATATATATAATATACATACTTATATATATTATATATATTTATATATGTTTATATATAATATATATTTATATCTGTATATTATATATAAAAGGAAGATCTAAAATTGATAATCTGATTTTCCATTTAGGAAACCTAAAAAAAGCAAATTCAGTGTAAGCAGAAGAAAAGTAATAGAATTAGGTCAGAAATCAATAAATTTGAAAACGGAATAAAGAACTTTGATGAAATCAAAAGCTGGTTCTTTGTAAAAATCAATACAATTAATAAGCTTCTAGTTAGATTAAAGATTTAATTTTGCTTTATTTTAACAAGAACAGTATAAGTAGATGATGAATATATTCATGTATTCCTAGTTAGATTCTGTCACTCACTTAATTGCCAATAGCTCTTTTAAATAGTAAGCCTTCTACTCAGACTAAGCATTCACCATGATTATTAATGTTGCATTAAGAGTGACAGGAATCCTTTCTATATAATTTTTAGAAATATACTTCTAATAACATAGGTTTTTATCTTCCACTCAAAGAACGGACCCATTTTTGTTATCTATATGGTTTAGATGCTATTGTGTGTGTGTGTGTGTGATTTATTTATGTATGTATGTATTATTTATTTATTTAAAGTGTTTTACAGCACTAGCCATTTCGGTGGGCACTTTCTATGCATTATCTTAGTTAATCCTCAAAGCTACTCCATGAATAATACTACCGATATCCTCATTTTAAGGAGAAAATCAAAGCTTTTGGAAATGAAGTAATTTAAGTCATAATATTAGCAGGAAGCAAAGCCAGGATTGTGATCCAATTTGGGCTTGAGATTCAGAAGGGCCAACTCACATTGTCAGTATACATCAGATCTTGTGACAAACATTTCTTTTAAAAATTGGTGCTTTGAACAGTTCATCCTTTGGGTTCTTTGTGTATCCTCTGGGTAGCCCTACAATGGTATTTGAATTTGAATAAGATGTTTTGTTTTGAAAACCAATTAAGTATTTCAGATGTTTATTATGTTTAATAAATAACAATATCATCACATATATTAGCATTAATTAAAATTTCAAGTTTGAATATGTTTATTATTATCAACTATGATCATAGTACTGTTAAATTTTACACATGCTACAAAACCAAAGCAAAGTATTGCTTAGCATTTGTTAGAATAATAAAAAAAAAGAAAAACTGGTTCAAGCAATGTAGAAATCACTGGAAAGGATAAAGTGGATATTTTTGAATAGTCTCTAAACCATCAGATGGGTCATAGAAAAAAATGAATTGACTTGTAGAAAGCAGCTTTTAAACTATTTATAAGAAGAACTGGCCTATGGGCTTTATCATATCATGGCTTATTTACTTTTAAAAATTTGCCAAGCACATTGTTTATTCTTAGACATATGAAGATGAATGGCAAAGTCCTATGAAGTTCTTATCCTCAAGGTAGAGACTGTGGCAGAGACAGACACATCAATTTATAATTAGAGTAATAATTGTTTAAGGTCAATGAAATTAGATTTCAGTCTCAACTAATATCTTTGTAATAGCCTTTTGGTATTTCTTAACAATCCAGATTTCTAACTGATTCATATGCATGTTTTTAAATCCATTAAGCCTCTACTAACTGCTTCCTATGTGTGCCATTAGGTAAAATCTGCAGCAACATTTCCTACCAAGAGGGAGAATTGATGTCAGTTCACCCTGATGGTCAGTCCCGACAGTTGGTAGACTGTACTGAAAGTCAGAGAATATGTGGGGTGTTGTTTCTAAGTGTACTGAGTGGTCATTAGAAAACCAGTTTCCTCTTCCTATCCAGAAACACTGTCCATATCAAAGAGCAGTCTTTGTTCTTGAACCAAATGGAATAACTGAAGTCAGTAATGGAATATAGTCCATAATCCATTTCTTTTTTTCCTGTTTAAAAAAAAAAAAAGTAAATTAAAGGGTCACAAGGCCAAATAATTTAATCATTGTTTTAATCAGAGTAATTTTTAAAGTTAACTATCATGGTTAGGAAATTGATATTTCTAGTCAAGAAGAATTAGTAAAACTGATTGGGACTGGAACACCTTTGAATATGTTGAGATGTCCTGTGTTCATCTATATCTTAATTTCAGAAATTTTTTTCCCCAGGTAAATAATGTTGTTTGATCTCTCAACTGGATGTATCTTTAGAAAACACTTTAAATCATCAGATTCAGTGTAGGCAGATTGAGCTTACTTAGGCTTGTTTATTTTTAAGAGAAGGTCATTAGTTGAAGGAGAAAAAGCATAAAGTAGAAAAGCAGACTACTTCAGAATTACAGTTATTTGTTTCTTCATTAAATAATATCCTCATTCAAAACAAACACTTACTGAACACCATTATGTACCAGGACCTGTGATAGGATGTACACAGAAATATAAAGAATGCAATTATACGAGCTTCAGAATGATGAATATAGTGGAGAAAACATTAGAGACACAATATAATGAAAGATGTGCATAACAACTCTACAAGAATGCTATGAGATCAGGGAAGGGCTTACTTAATTCTGCCTGGGCATGACAGTAAAGGCTCTTAGTTGCAAGCAACAGAAATGACTCTGATTAATTTAAGTAGAAAGGAATTTATTTTTAAAATATTGCATAATCTGCAGAAACACTTGAAGGGCTGAAGAACACTGCTTAGGGGATATGAAGCCAGGAACAATGGCCAACTTCATGCCCTGGAACTGATGGTAAAAGGGTATCACTGTGGCTGCCATGGAATACCAGTGTTGAGTCTCTAGCACTGTTGCATAATATTGTGCTAGAAACTAACAGGTGATGAGAGTGGCAACACTTCCAGCAAGGGTGCCCATGATGCATCACTATGCCCAAATTCAAAGTCTAGAGGGAGAGCCTCTCTTGGGCAGGGCCTAAGCCATAGGCTAACATCTTGATTGCCATGGAAGCTGGAAAAACAAGCATCTGGAGCATTCAATTTCTATAATGGGATATGGGTTCTGCCTCTCACTTATGACAGGAAGTGCTTTTGAGGTGAATCTTGAAAAATAGATATTTACTCAACAGAGAAGGAATTACATATTCTAAGAAAAACACTTTTCTCAAATGTGCTGCTCAAGAACGTAGCCCATGTGAGAGGGGCATGGAAGGTAAAATTCTAAAGTGAAACAGTATCGAGATAATGGAAGTTCATATATGCCACAATAAACAGGGAAAGTCTTACCCTGAGAAAAACGAGGGACCTTCTTGGATGTGAATGTTGTAAAACCCCATATGCACACAGAAGGATGCTCTGAGAACAGAGTTTGGGTGAGTACTTCACAGAAGCAAGAAGGATATTTTAGGAGGCTACTGAACTAAATTAAAGTGAGGAAAGATGAAAGCCTGGATGATGGTTAGTTATAGCTATGGGGACAAAGAGAAAGATACAGATATATAGATATAGATGTAAGAGTAATCAGCAAGATGTGAAAACTGATAAGGTATGAGTGAAAAGAAATGGCTTAAGATAACACTCAGGTTTGCATAACTAGTTTGCTAGGAGGAACAGTCTCTGAACTAAGTGAGGCAGATATGTTAGAAGGTTTTGCAGGGTGATATTGAATTCAGCCTTGGATATAGTGATCCAGAGTCACCTGTAGAATAGCCACCTGAAGGTATCTTCTGGAGAGTTCCATATAAACAGCTTAGATTAGATTGTTGGTCAGGAGCAGTGTAGTGTGGTGGCAGGGGCTGATGGTTTTGGTCAGACTTCCTTTGGTTTGAGTCACCACTCTACTACTCACAGTCCGCATGGCCTACAGAAGTTACCTAAACTCTCTGCATTTTATTTTTCCAACCATAAAATGGGAATAAGTTGTACCATTAGAGTTCAAATATATGAAGAAATATCTATCATCACAGTGTATCTTACTAAGCAGGTAACTCTTAACATTTAGAACTAGAAGTTTTAATTTTGGAGTTGTCAGAATATAATGCAAGGGACAGAAGGAGTGTAGAAAAGAATATAAGGAACAATGTGAGCAAGGAATATAACTGGGAGAGTTAGTGTCATGAAATCCTAGGAAAGATTCAACCAGAGTCATCTGAATTGTCCAAAGAGCCCAGAAAGGTAACACATGGAAGGTGTCTACTTGTGAACAACTAAAATGCTATTAGCAATCTTACAGCAGTCTCAGTGAACTGGGGAGGTATGTGAGATATGGATATGATAAATGTTTCAGAAAATGTATGGAGTAAATATGAGAAGCTAATGATATTTGTTAAAAAGGAGAAAACGGAAAATTACTTTCAGGTTAAAAATGCAAAGAATCCTTTAGATCCCTGGCAAGAATAAAACTAAACAACAAGTATTAAATATTATTTTCCCTCAGATCAAACTTGCATTCTCCCAAGGTTTAAAAGCAGGAAAAAAAAAAGGTGGGGGAAATAGAGAGCAATCCTTGGGAAAGAGTTTAAAGTTCATTTCCCCTCCTCTTTTCAAGTTTTTCTTTGTTCACTTGTAATTTTTTTATAGTATTCTTGAAAGACTTTGTCTTCTTTACCTCTATGCAAATAATTCAAAGGCAATTTCTAAATAGTCTGTTTAATCTTCAGATAACATCTCAGTTATTCTTTGGTGGCCCACGGTGATCCATTTTCTTGTAATTTTTCCATTACTGGGGTGCCTGTGTGTCTGTCTCAGTCAGTTAAGTGCTGGACTCGATATCAGTTCAGGTCATGATCTCATGGTTTATGAGATCAAGCCCCATGTCGGGCTCTGTGCTGACAGCATGGAGCCTGCCTGGGATTCTCTCTCTCTCTCTCTCTCGGCTCCTCTTCTGCTTGTGCTCTCGCTCTCTTAAAATAAACAAACATTAAATTTTAATATAGTTTTTCCATTATTAATAACTTGAATTCTATACCACTGCATGTGGCTCTTAATTACCATTATGAATATATATGCGAATTTATGCATAAAATTTTCAGTTGTCTAAAGACTTAATCCAGTCTGTTTCCCTGTGACATCCTTTGGATATTCTACAAATTGTAGACATCCTACCCTTAAACTCCTGTGCCTTTCAGTTCACTAAAGTACCAACTACCCATGAAGATAAATATGACTTGTTTACCATTACAGTTCTCACACTTAGTTTAAGGTTTAATTAATTAACTAATTAACTTTGTAATGAGAGGAACAAGATAGTAGAAACAGAAAAAAAACTAGGGATGATATAAAGGAACTTTAAATATCACTTAGGCCTTTTCTCTCTCATCTGTTTTTTTTTTTTTTGAACCTTAATGAGGAGATGATTTGAGCACTCCTCTGCTGCTAAGCAGCAATCCCAGCAGTCACCCAGAGGGTCAAATCCAAGTGGAACTGTAATCACATGTTAACAGTTTAATTAAGCTTTTTGTTAACAATGAGTAGGGTTTTCATTGATATACTGAGTGGCTTCCTGACATGTATAGCATTAAGAACAGGCAGTCACAGACTTTATAGGATATTATTGTTTCTGCGGTAGCAGATGAATTTGTGATTTTCTTGAAATGACAAAATGATTTATCACCTCCCGTATGCACTGCCATCCACCTGGTACGAGTAATGCTTCCTCTGGCAGGCTCCCTCCAATGAGAAAAAACAAAACAAAACAATTTTGATGGATAAAAACTAAACCAAGATTAAGAGAAGGGAAAGAAAAATTTTATCAAAAACTGTTTTTTATGCATCTTATTAGCATGTATAGCATAGCACAATTCATCAAACATAGTCATAATTCAAGCCTTTAGGTGAAGGCTTGTTTATCAATGCTTTGCTGATTTATAAGGTAAGCATCAGTATGAAAGATATAAGAAAATAGATATAAAGGCTGCCTCTGGCTGGGAAAAATGGCCATTATTAATATTTCTACATAGATGAACTCAAAAGGAGAGTCCTATTAAATAGTGCAGTTTCTTGTTCTCACTATGTTTTGGAAAGGAAACCTTTGCTGTAATAAATGGCTGAGTTTCTTTTCATTCACTTACTCCCAATTGCAAACAAATAACTCAGTTGAATCTAAAATTCAATGTTCTTGAAGTAAGAAGAGGTAAGGGAACAAAGTTCCCATAAGAAACTACCTTTGTCATTGAATACAGTAAAAAAGAAAATGAGATAGCATGAAAATTGAAACTGAAAATATCCACAGAGGGGAAATCAGGAAGTGACTATCAAGAGAATCAGTTGCAAGAAAGAAATGTGAGAGACACAGCAGTGTGTAGTGGGGCTGAATTCGTGAATATTTATGGATTTTTGCAGCTTTTCTCCCCCACCTACTTCATAAAAGTCTGAAGAAGATTTGAGTTATTTGGCTTAGATTAAGAGTAAAGAACTATAACATTTTTCCTGTGTTTTTTTATTTTTTTATTTTTTTAACAGAAAGGAATAGTCCTTCTCTGATAAATAACTTGAAATTAAACTCACAGAATTTAGTGAAACTAAAGACTCATTTTAGAAAGGACACATGATGCTCTTGGTCAATATTTTGCTCTGTTCTATGGTATAAAAATTACACATAGTGAGAATCTGTAGAGATAATAAAGCTGCAAAAATGAGAGAAAGTGTATGTGAGATTTAAAAAAAAGAAACAAATGCATCAGTTTGGGGATTTTTTGGTGGTGGTTGTTCTCCCAGAGTATTCTGTTCAAATTAATTTTTAAAAATGCAAATTGAATTTTTTAATTTCTGCAATAAGATTTGAAAGAAGGGTCTGTTTCTAGGAGTCTGCCATTTATACACAGAGAAAACTGATCTGATAGAACATTATTGACCCTAATTGTTCCATAGTATTTACTATTCTAGGCCTGCTCTTCTTCAATGTAACTACAGTTGAGTCTTGAACAAAACAGGGGTTAGGAGTGCTAACCCCCACACAGTAAAAAATCCTCATATAATTTTGACTCCCCTAAAACTTCACTAATAAAATCTGTTGACCAGAAGCTGATAATATAAAGTTGATCAAAACATATTTTGTATGTCACCTGTATTATATATTATATTACAATAAAGAAAGCTACAGAAAATGTTGTGAAGAACATCATAATGAAGAGAAAATACCTTTGTAGTGCTGTATTGTATTTATTCAAAAAAATCTGCCTTTAAGTGGACCCAAGCAGTTCAAACTCATGCTTGATGACTTGAAGATACACTTGATAATAAAGGACCCAGAGATCCCAGAGAGTCGTCATATTTGTGGAGATATGACAATGAATGGTGTTATCCAAGATCATTCCTGTTCTACCTGAGATAAAATGGTTGCTATATGAGATAGATCTAGACATATGACATAGGCATTGCTAAAAAAATACCAGATATACTTTTTAAGGTAGATAATGACCCTAATAAGGATGACCTATCACATTTCTGATTTATCTTCTTATAATTTCCACATATTTCCTCTTTACTAGAGGGTCACGATACTGAACTAACTTGCAAAAAATCTCGATTTAGGACAGTAGAATATCATGATTGAGTATGCAGAGTTTGGGATTTAGGGTATCTGAACTGATATACCCTGGCTTTCATGCTAACTGGCTGTATAAGCTTTAGCAAGCTCATTACTCTCTTTAAAATTCTCATGTAAAAACTGAAGATTGTAATAGGACCAACCTCATAGTGTAAATGTGAAGGCTAAATGGGCTAATGTTGATAAAATGCCTAAAACAGTGCATAGGCTGTATCAATTTTTGTAGCTATTATAATTATTTTGGTGGACTGGCATTAAGAAAAAGTTCTATATTACAGAAGTTTTCAAAAAACAGAGAACTATATCTGATATCCTAACCCAAATATATTAGATGTAATATCTCCTAGAATGTCTAAGGGTTCCAGGTCATTTTTATGTTTAATTATGCTAACCAGATTTAACATCATATTTGAAAAATAACCACAAATGATCAATTATCTTAGAATGCTTTATTTTATATTGTTCACAATAGTCAATATATTGTTATTATAATTAATATTTGTGAGGATAATCAGATATATTCACCCGAAATTTTCCAATTTACTAATTCCATAAATAAATGATTTTTCTTTATTAAATAGAATTTAAAATAATATTAAGGCCAATTACTTCTTGCTGAATTACTACCATTCATTCTCAGTATTCCTTTTGCTGTTGTGGTTGAGAAAACGCTGGCAATATTTCGCACAGTGAACTTTGTTTTTTTCTGTCTGGCCCAAACTAACTTTCATCCCTCTGCATTTGTTTATTTGTAGTCTCCACAAAGTCTTATAAAAAACTTCCTAAAGAGAGAGAAAATTGGCATTCTAGGAAGTGTTTCTAAGCTATATACTTTATGAGTAACATGATGATTTTACAGCAGGCAACAATTTATTCATTACAGTTGTCCCTCAGATTGCCCAGCATTGCTCTTGACCTTGTCTTCATGAAACATTTTCCTTTGGGACTCTTCCCTTCATGACATCCTCAATCTTTTTTGCTCAGTTGGCTTTTCTCAATCTGCTTGCAAACACTTGTAGTTTGTAGTTCTGTCCTATAGCAAACGAGCTCTCTAGATTTTTTTTTTTAATTTGTAAGATCTAAGTGGGTAGTTGCTGCCAAATCCGTGTATTATACCAATATAGATATGGATCAAATAATATTTGGCCAAAATTATTATGTTTTTGTGTACCTACTACCTTCCATCACCAGATGTCTCCATTTGTAGATTAAACCTGCTACCCTCATTCTCTCACAATCTTTTCACTACTTTACTTTTATATTTTGGTATATTTTTGGTCACAGTCTTCCAACCACTCTTAGTCATCTAATCTAATTTTCTCTTTGACTTGTCCAGCCTTAACTTTGTCATCTGATTTGGTTACACTTAGATTTTTATTCTTCATTGAATTAATTCTGTTCTTCCACATCCTGACAATGCACATTCTTCTACACAGTCCTCAGGACTTTGCTGTTCTCTTTTTTAAGAATGTATTGTTCAGAGCTGCTTCCCCAAAAGATCCCAGAGAAAGCATATTTCAGCATTCGTATCAGCAGCCTCCGCATCTGGCGATCTGGTGGACCTAGTCAAAGAAGAGCCCTGCCTAGTCACCAAGAAATGACTGCAAGGACTGTATAGTTTGTTTTTTTTTTTTGTTTAGCTTTAGAAGTAAAGGGAGTAAGAAAGTGGAATCAAATATTACAGATTATATGCATATTTATGCAGTAATTGGTTAAATATACTGCTAATTTCAAAATGAACAAGCCAAGAATCATTAAAAATCTCCAGAATTTCCTAAGAGCTTAGGTGATTCATCTTGTCTTTTGCTATTATTATTTGTGAGACTTCTGTAAATACTTATTTCTCTATCTTTAAAATGGGATGACTGTTTGCCTTGGCTGCTTCATAGGGCTATTCTAAGAACTGAATAAAAAAAAAAAAAAAACATGTACAGAAGTTCTCTGAAAATTCTGTTATGTAGATATATGACATCAAACAGATGATAGGCTTTGAAAGAGAAGAGTCTATTTTTTTATACTTTTTATATCTCTTCCACTCCCCTCATGGTGTTCAGCCAGTATTTGTTGATTAAGCTCACACTAATAGTGTATACGTGTTATATTTTGATACTTAGGTAACATATAGGATATTAAATTTTTAATAAAAGATCAAAATAGATTTGAGAATCATATATACAATGAAAATACTCTGTAACTATATGGTAATTTTTCATAGATCTTTCAGACAAATTATTGATATTCTTGTCAGTTCAAAACAAATATTTGAGAGTACAAATATCACAGACACTTAATTTTGAGAGGCAGAAATATGATGAACCTCAATGAGTGTTTGTTAGAAGATGTCACTGAAATTTTGTCTCTGTATTACATTTCAAACAAAGGACAATTAAAACATTCAACAGTTTGGAATATTAGATCTTGATTCTTAAAGTCAAAAGTTGTGGTTTTGATGGCTGCTCTGTCACAAGCTGGGTCATTTCTACCTGCCTACTTCACTTCTCTGATCTCTAGTTCCCTAATATGTAAATGGGGATTGAGGTAGAGACTTGGACCAGAAGAGCAAGTAGGGCCCTTTCAGTGTATATTTTTATCACTCTCTCGTATATACCCACCATGGAACTTGGCATGACCTCTAGTTTCATATCACTTATTTTTCACTGTAATGTTAGCCACGGTTGAAAAATACTCTAGGTCTCTCTTGGTGGCTTACCTCTCAAAATAATCATATTGCTGCACTGATTTTGTTAGAGGGATGGCATTTAAAAAATCATAATTTTGTTAGAGAAAAAATGAAAAATCAGCAGACCCAAATGTTTACTATGAAAAAAAAAGGTTTGATATCTTCTGCTTTAAATAGCAAAATGAAAAACTACCTGTTTGCCAAACTGACCATAAAAAATGACTCGTCTATGTATTTTCCTACTTTTTGTTTCTAAGCCATCGGTATTATTTTAGGGCACGGAGTTCTTCCCTACCTATTTCAGTCTTTTGGTATTTATTCTTCTAGTCATTTGATTAAGTATTTATCAATATGTCAATTGTTTTAGCCTTTGTATTTCTAATAATTAGCACTATACACTGGATACATTAGCAGCTTGATAAAATATTTGTGATAATAATAATTTTAATAGAATGCTTTAATATGCACCAGGTACAATTATAAGTACTTTGATATATATTACTTAAGCTCTACAGCATAGGTTTATGTATTTTATAGATGAGGAAACTGAAGCACAAATAGATTAAGTAATTATCTTTATATTCTATATACCGGATGAGATTCTCAAGTTTACTCTCCACCAATAAACTATTTTTTAAAAGATCTATTTCTGTATCCATTATCTCCAACATGTATTCTAATTTTATTTTTTTAACAGTTATTTTAAATTTCCACACAATCTTTCTTATATTATTCCTCTTTATATTTATTTCCTTTTCTTCTCTGTTCACCACTTGTCTGCTTCACAGAAGCCATTTTTTCTTTAAGTAGATCATTCTCTGGATCTTAAGGATAATGTTCTTTTCAGCTTTCCCTGATACAATATTTTAGGGATATTTATTTTTCCTTGTGGTTTCGGAACAATAGAGTATATAAGATGCCCATGTCCCGTCTCCACTTTTGCCCAGGTGATTTGAAGTCCATTGCAAATGAAACTGTGAGCATATTGATGGGCACACATAGTCCTATTTCTGGCTCCCTCTAAGGTACTAAGCTGGAGAATTTCCTATCCCTGCCAGCTGGCCCTTGAATATGCTGGATTGATGACTAGCAGATACTGAATTGTGTGAGAAACAATGCATAGCCTGAGTTATTGTAAGGATTTTCTCACCAACTTCATCCCCACTTTCAGTGACTTGAGCTGTGGGGACATTAACTTACAGGACATAATGTGCTCCCATCAATATCTTTGTGTCATGTTGCTTTCTGGCGGAACACCTAGTGAAAAGACAGAGAGATAAAAGCACACCATGGCAGTAGCAGAATGACACCTTGTTCTCTTCTAGGCAAAGACTGTGAACTTATAGTTAAAGTCCTTAAACAAGATGTTAAAGTTTGGGTACGTTTTTCTCAATCTGTGTGATTTGTTACTTGAAGAAATTTCTCCCAGTCTCTGGCAATAGGTGGTTTATTAATCTTAGTTTGGGGTTTCTGCACTTGCTTATTTTTCTGGGGTATTAGAGATATTAATACAAGAAGTTACAAGCATTTAGAGCAGATTAATTTAAAATGTGTATACTGAATGACCACACTGTTTCCTGTCCTAGGCTGTGAACAAACCTGTGAACAAGACAGACTTTACTGCTGCCTTCACGGGCCTTAGAGGTTAGGAGGGAAAAACAAAAATAATATTAATAAGTTATTATATTATCATGATGAGTGTATGAAAATGGAAGAACAGGATACTAGGCATATTTACAGTAGTCAAGTATCATTTCAAAATGTCCAAATTATTTTATAAGCTACTTTCACCTTTCTCTATGTGAAAAAGTTGTTTTATTTTTCTTTGGTTTGCTTTGCTTTTGGGAGTCCAAAGCAATTGTAATCACTTGAGAATATTGAATACTTACTCCCATAAGCACTCAAAAAAAATAATATGGTATAAAAATAGTGGCATTAATTTTAGAAGGTTTTCTACTTCTTTACGTTTTCATTAAAGAAAAACTGATTAGGAACAGGGATCATCATTCTTTAAAGAACTGTATTACACTTGGACTTGCCTGTTAAACTGTCTTGCCATGCAGGAGAGGTGATAGAAGCATCAGTTATTCCAATCCCATCAAACCTAACATACTTAACGATTTTTCTTTGGTAGAAAGGCAAACAAATACAGAATAATATTAATAACGATGTAGTCACAGAGAACAAACTAAGGAAAACAGTCTAACTTGCTCTTGTGAGAAAATCTGAGGTGTTGGATAACTTTCTAATATGCAGATTCAGTGTAACACCCATTCTTTTCTTTCCTTTTTAAAAATATACAAAAAATGTAGCATCTGTTAATAGAATCACAGACTGCTTTAATATGAAACAGTATAGTAATTAGTACCTGCTTCAGTATGTTCTAGAGAGAAAAAAAAGTTAATTGGACAAGGCTTTGTCACATATTTTTTGCTATTGATTAGACACCGTTCAATACCAGTACTATACTGTATTTAGAATTGAATACATGTAGATGAACTTATTATTTGAAGCAAAGTACATCCAGTGAAGTGGTGGCTTGAATTGAACTTAAAGGACATTTAAGATGACAGTATTCATTGAGTCTGTACCTAACCAGCTCTTTGTGGGAGAGGGACAAGGCATAACAAGTACATTTCAGAGTAGCAGTTTGCAGCAGTAAAAAAGCAAAGACAGAAATAATCTTTTTATTCATCACTTGCTATTGAACAAAATCAAACATTATTTTTAAGTTTGTATAGTGTCATTCTTTTTGAAATATTTGGAATATTTTTCCACTCAAAACAAGTATATACTCATGGCATTTCTGGGACTTAAAAAAGTATACTGTATATATTTGCAGAAAAAGATACAGAGAGTTTAAATGATTTACTCAAGGTCATCAAATTATCCATAGAAACAGAAAAGTCAGGTTTTAACATTTCCAACTACTCATGCTTTAGCACTATTTTGTGCAGTTTTGTATATAACTTAGTAAAATGTGATTTCTGATTTCAGTTTATCACAGGTTTTTCCTGTCATCTAAGTTACCTCCATCACAAAAGCAGTAAAGGCAAAGAAAGTGAGTCACAGTTACTCTGAGAACTCTCCATGACAGCCCTTAATCTGTAGATAAGTGACCTGAAGAGGCAACTAGGCTTCTTTAGAAAATGTCAAGGTGGAAACCCTCAAGAGAAGAGGCTTGTATTCATCTAACATGACAGCCCACAGAAGAGTTTGATCATGAAAAAACAAAACCAAACAAAACAAAGCATGATCATGGTTGGGCTGAATGGATCCTACCACAGAACTTTTAATGGGATCTCAAAAAAAAAAAAAAAAAAAAAAGCAGAACCCAGGTTTCACAGCAAAGATTACACTCAATGTCCACAGGACTCCCCCAATCCTCAGAGAGACCTTGGCTCCCTAACTCACAATCTGGGTGCTTTTAGATCATTTCAAAAGAATTCACTCCAAGGGATGGGGAAATGGTACAATTTCTTCCCTGGTATTGGTCTAGATAATAGGTCGGTATGATTAAAGGGCTTCTGTTCTGCTGGGCCACCTTTGACCAATTTTATGAATAAAGAAAGAGCAGGCTTTGCAGGGGGTCTTTACTGATGAAACCCATGGGTATTTATGGGTTGTGGCCTTTTCTACTGCCCAGTCAGAGATATACCAGAGGCAATGAAAAAATAAACAAAAGTAATAGGAAACTCATCCCCATGGGGTGCCTCTATCCATGAGCTGCTTAGCCAGTCAGCCTTCTGTTCTTTTCCTTTAACACTCTTCTGGAAGTGACTCTGGTATTTATCCACAGTTTTTTCTTGTGATTAGCTGGAGGAGTAAAATGGCATGCCTCTACTCCACCTAAGATTCTAGTGTTAAAAAACAAATCAAAACAAAACAAAAAGAAAAAGAAAATAAACACACATGACGACTAGTTCAGTTTACCTACTAATTAGATCATTAATTAAATGATTCATTAAATCCAATATAATTTTTATTTTATATTGTATTTTTTCATTTTATATTGTTTTAGTACAGCAGTTCTATAATGCTGTTTAATCATCAGAAAGATAATTCACTTCAGTAATTCTCAGATGAGGCCATGAGATCTCTCTCTCAAAAAAAAAAAAAAAAAAAAAAAATTTTCCTGGCGATGCTGATGTTAAGTCCAGTTTGGAAATCATTGATTTAAAGCTCCTGTTCAATGTAATGATGAAAATGTCATGGCCTTTGTGTAGCTCAAAGTAAACTGGTTTATTAATCTGAAGGTTTCACAGAGTAACTTTCTTTTCCTTCCCTTCCCTTCCCTTCTCTTCCCTTCCCTTCCCTTCCCTTTTTCCTTTCCTTTCCTTTCCTTTCCTTCTCTTCCCTTCCCTTCCCTTTCCAAGGCCATAGCTAAATAAAAAATTCATGGTGTGATATGTTTTTAAAGATTCTAGTTGTTTCCTTTTTTATTTCCCTTTTCACTAAGATTTTATTTAAATTTAAGTCGGTTAATATATAGTATAATATAGTATTGGTTTCAGAAGTAAAGTTTAGTGATTCATCACTTACATATAACACCCAGTGCTCATCATAACAACTTTACTCCTTAATACCTATTACTCATCTAGTCCACCCCCGCCACCCACCACCATCAACCATCAGTTTCTTCTCTATAGTAAGAGTCTCTTACAGTTTATCTCCCTCTCTGTTTTTATCAGATTTTTCCTTCCCTTCCTCTATGCTCATCTGTTTTGTTTCTGAAATTCCACATGAGTGAAATCATATGGTATTTGTCTTTCTCTGACTTATTTCACTTAATACACTCTAATTCCATCCATATTATTACAAATGACAACATTTTATTCTTTTCGATGGTTAAGTAATATTCCATTGCACATATATATACCTTATCTTTATCCATTCATCAGTCAATGGACTTCTGGGCTCTTTCATAATTTGTCTATTGTTGATAGTGCTGCTATAAACATTGGGGTGCCTCTGCCCCTTCAAATCAGTATTTTTGTATTCTTTGGATAAATACTTAGTAGTGCAATTGCTGAGGCGTAGGGTAGTTATGTTTTTACCTTTTTGAGGAAACTCCAGACTATTTTCCAGAGTGGCTGCACCAGTTTGCATTCCCACCAACAATGAAAGAAGGTTCCCCTTTCTACACATCCTCACTGACATCTTTTGTTTCCTGAGTTAATTTTATCCATATTGACAGGTGTGAAGTGGTACATCACTCTGGTTTTGATTTCTATTTCCCTGATGATGACTGACACTGAGCATTTTTTCATGTATCTGTTAGACAATTTTTAAATTTTTTAATGTTTTAGTTATTTTTTGAGAGAGAGATAAAGAGTGAGCAGGGGAGGGTCAGAAAGAGAGGGAGACACAGAATCTGAAACAGGCTCCAGGCTCTGAGCTACCCATCAGCACAGAGCCTGATGTGGGGCCCGAACCCACAAATCATGAGATCATGACCTGGGCTGAAGTTGGACACTTAACCGACTGAGCTACCCTGGCGCCCCTCTGTTAGCCACTTTTAAGTCTTCTTTTGAAAAATGTCTATTCATGTCTTCTTCCCATTTCTTATTTGGATCATTTTTTCTTTTGGATGTTGAGTTTGAGAAATTCTTTATACATTTTGGATACTATCCCTTTATCCAATGTGTCATTTGCAAATATCTTCTCCCATTCCATAATTGCTATTCAGTTTTGTTTCCTTCGTTGTGCAGAAGCACTTTATCTTGATGAGGTCAACAGTTGACTGTTGCTTTTTTTTCCCCCTTACGTCTGGAAATGTCTAGTAAGAAGTTGCTACATGTAGCCAAGGTCAGAGATTGGTGCCTGCATTTTCCTCTAGGATTTTGAGGTTTCCTGTCTCACATTTAGGTTTTTCATCTATTTTGAATTTATTTTTGTATATGATGTAAAAAAAGTGGTCCAGTTCATTCTTCTGCATATTACTGCCCAGTTTTACCAACACTATTTGTTGAAGAGACTATTTTCCACTGGATATCTTTCTTACTTTGTAAAAGATTAGTTGACCATATAGTTGTGAGTCCATTTCTGAGTTCTCTATCCTGTTCCATTTATCTTTGTGTCTGTTTTTGTGCTAGTACCATACTATCTTGATGATTACAGCTTTATAAGACAGCTTTGTGATGACTCCTGCTTTACCTTGCTATTCCAACATTACTTTGGCTATTCTTTTCTGGTTCCATACAAATTTTAGAATTATTTGAGTTAGAACAAAACAAATGGTTTATTTTGATAGGGACTGCAATGAATGAGAAGATTGCATTGGGTACTATAGACATTTAACAATATTTGTTCTTCCAATCCATGAGCATGAAATATTTTTCCATTTCTTCCTGTCTTCTTCAGTTTCTTTCATAAGTGTTCTATAGTTTTCATATAAGTGTTTATAAGTGTTCTATAGATGTTTTGCCTGTGTGGTTAAGTTTATTCCTAGGTATCATAAAAGTTTTTGGTGGAATTGTAAATGGGACTGATTCTTTGATTTCTCTTTCTGTTGTTTCATTATTGATGTATAGAAATGCAACAGATTTCTGTACACTGATTTTATATCCTGTGACATTGCTGAATTCATGTATCAGTTCTAGCAATTTTTTGGTGGAGTCTTTCAGGTCTTTCACGTAGAATATCATGTCATCTGTGAAGTGTGAAGGTCGGACTTCTTGCTTGCCCATTTGGATGCCTTTTATTTCTTTTTCCTGTATGATTGCTGAGGCTAGGCCTTCCAGTACTATGTTGAATACCAGTGGTGAGAGGGGACATCCCTATTGTGTTCCTGACCTTAGAGGAAAATCTCAGTTTTTCTCCAATGAGGATGACATTAGAAGTGGATCATTGATATATGGCATTTATGATCTTGGGGTATGTGGGGTATCTTGGGGTATCCTTGAGAGGATCGTGTGGTTCTTATCCTTTATCAATAGCATGCTGATTGATTTGTGGGTACTGAGACACCCCAGCAGCCCAGGAATAAATTCTATTTGACTGTGGTAAATAATTCTTTTAATGTACTGTTGGATTCTATTTGATAATTTCTCCCATAGTGCCCAATTTGTTGGCATAAAATCTTTCATCATATGGTCTTATAATTGTATTTCTGTGGTTTTGGTTGTGATCCCTCTCCTCTTTCATTCATATTTTATTAATTTTGGTCCTTTCTCTTTTCTTTTTCATGAGTCTGACTAGCGGTTTCTCAATTTTGTTAATTCTTTCAAAGAGCCAGCTCCTATTTTCGTTTCTATGGTTTTTTTGTTTGTTTGTTTGTCTGTTTTTGTTTTTTGGGGCTTTTTTTTTGGTTTCTGTATTATTTATTTCTGCTCTAATTTTTAGTATTTTCTTTCTTCTACTGGTTTGGGGCTTTACTTGCCATTCTTTTTCAAACTCCTTTAAACGTAAGTTTAGGTTGTGTATTTGGGACTTTTCTTCTTCAGGAGAACCTGTATTACTATGTACTTCCCTCTTATGTCTGCTTTTGCTGCATCCCAGAGGTTTTGAACTGTCATGTTTTCATTTTCATTGACTTCCATGTATTTTTTAATTTTTCTTTAATTTATTAGTTAACTCATTAATTATTCAGTAGTAAGTTCTTTTACTTCTATGTATTTGTGGTCTTTCCAAATTTTTTCTTGTGGTTGACTTCAAATTTGATAGCATCATGGTCTGAAATATTCATGGCATGATCTCAATCTTTTGGTATTGGTTGAGGCATGATTTGTGACCAAGTATGCGATCTATTTTGGAGAATATTCAAAGTGCAGTTGAAAATAATGTATCTATTATGTCCCTCTGGTCCAGTGTGTCCTTCAAAACCACTGTTTCCTTTAGGTGATCTGTCCATTGCTGTAAATGAGGTGTTAAAATCCCCTATTACTGTATTATCAATGAGTTTATGTTTGTTATATATCTATAGTTTGAGATTTATTTATAGATATAAATATATTCCAAGTTGGGGGCATAACTATTTACAATTGTTAAATCTTTTTGTCATATAGACAGACCCTCTTTATTATGATATAGTGTCCTTCTTCATGTCTTATTACATTATTTATTTTATAGCTTTTATAAGTATGACTACTCCAGCTTTCTTTTATCATCTAGTAGTATGGTAAATGGTTCTCCACCCCCTCACTCTCAATCTGGAAGTGTCTGGGTCTACAATGAGTCTCTTGTAAGTAGCATATCAGTGGGTGTTGTTTTTTTGTTTTTTTTTTTCTCCCCATTCTGGTACCCTGTGTTTTTTTATTGGATAATTTAGCCAATTTACATCCAGAGTAATTATTGATAAATATGAAGTTAATGCTATTATATTACCTGTAAAGTCACTATTCCTATAGATTGTTCCTTTCTAGTCATTGTTGCTTTTGGTATACCTACTGACCAAAGGGTCCCCCTTAATAATTCTTGCTGAGCTAGGTTAGTGTTATGAACTCCTTTAGTTTTTATTGTCTGGGAAACTCTTTGTCTCTCCTTCTATTCTGAAAGATAGCCTTTCTGGGTAATGTATTCTTGACTGCATATTTTTTCCCATTTAGCATGTTGACTATATCATGCCACTCCCTTTTGGCCTACCAAGTTTCTGTGGACAGATCTGCTGTCCTTTTGTGTCTTATGTGTCTACCCTAGTAGGTAAGGACCTTTTGTTCCTAGCTGCTTTCAGAACTCTATCTTTGTATTTTTCAAGTTTCACTATGAAATATCATGGTACTGACCTCTATTTGTTGATTTAGAGGAGTTCTCTGTGCCTGTTGGACTTGAATGCCTGTTCCCTTCCCCAGATTAGGGATATTCTCAGCTGTAATTTGTTCCAATAAATTTTCTGTCCCCTTTTCCCACTCCTATACCGGGACTCCTATGATATAGATATTGCACTTTATCGAATCGCTGCATTCCCTAAGTCTATATTAATGATCTAATAGTTTTCTTCCCTTCTTCTTTTCAGCTTCATTATTTTCCATAAATGTATTTTCAATATCACCTATTCATTCCTCTGCTTCTTTTCATGATTACATCCAGTTGGTTTTCCAACTCAGTTATAGTATTTTTTTATTTCAGCCTGACTAGTTTTTAGGTCTTTAATCTCTGCAACAAAGGTTTCTCTTTTCAAACCCAGCAAGGCTTTTTTTAAGCCCAGCTAATATTATGACCGTTGCTCTAAATTCTTGTTCAGATATATTGTTTATATCTGTTTTGAGCAAATCCCTGACTGTAGTTTCTTCCTGATTGTTCTGTTGGGGGGAATACCTCTGTCTTGTCATTTTGTCTAGGTTTCTGTCTTTTGCATGTTATGAAAGCTCCTGAGAGTAATGCTATATTAAGAAGGGGTCATATACTGTATAGGGCCTGGCACTTCAGGAGTGTTGCTGGTGCATGCTGTGTGCACTTTGCTGTTCTGATCTGGCTGCTTTTCCCCACAGGTCAATCCTCTATAGAGCTCTTTCTTGCTTGCAGTGGGGAGTTTGACCTTTAACTACGTGTGTTTTAATTTGTTTGTGAAAATACGAGTGCCAGGTGCTCTCTCTCAAATTATGTAGATTGTCCTCTTAATCCTCAGATCAATTTTCTAGGTGTTCAAAATGATTTGATGTGATCTTGCTGTGTTCACAAGGGTGAAGCAAGGCCATGATCCCCATACTATTTCACAATCTCCCTCCCCCTGTTTTTTTTTTCCTTTCTTATAAAAAAGTAATATTTTAATACCTTTATTGTAGGAAATTGTAAAATTCAGAAGTGCACCAATAAATATGTTGATGTTCCTTTACTTTTAAAATTAAAATCATACTGTGTACTATTTTTTGAAACATGTTTTCTTTTTCTTTTTTTAATGTTTTATTTTTGAGAGAGAGAGAAAGAGAGAGAGGCTGCATGAGCAGGGGAAGGGCAGAGAGAGAGAGAGGCAGACAAAGGACCCAAAGCGGAGTCCCATTTGGGGCTCAAACTCATAAGCTGTGAAACCATGTCCTGAGCTGGAGTCGGACACTCAGCTGACTGAGCCAGCCAGGTGCCCCATTTTATTTTTCATTTTATTATAAACATTTTTTTTTGTATTTGAGCCCTACCAAAACTTATTCATTCAGGACATTAGCTTAAACTTTAACTTTTCTACATTTTGTCTTCCATTAATTATGACCAAGGATTTTCAATCTTATTTTGCAAAAATATATTTGCTAATTGAAATCAAACCCCACATCTCTGTATTTTCCCAGATCATTTCCTTCTGTCCCATCTCCAGAGTGTGATCAACAAACTTTCCCATAGCCACATCTTCGAGGTTTTTGTTTTGTTTTACTTCCTTGCTGTCACAGAAAACAGACTGACACCTGAGAACTATGCTATCTGGCTTCACCATTTGCCACTCTGCACTGTTCCTGGCATCTGCCTCCCTATAGAACTAAATTCTACAACAGAGAAGTGCCACAAAAAGGAGACCTGTTGCCTTAAACGTTAGTCAATCAATGAACCAGTTCAGTCAGTGCCAGAGACTGAGCTATCATCTTTTTTAGGAATTTACTTTTAAATACAAATAAAAAGCTGGAAAATAACCAATGTGTAGGAAAGACAGTAATATAAAAGACAGAACTAATAAATCAGTAGATTCAAATAGAAAAATAGAACTCATATGAAACAGATACAATGTGGAGATCTAAATAAAATGTTTAATTCTATTCACTGTGCTCAGAGAATAAGGCAATATATTATGCATGATATCTATGAAAAGTAGAGAAAAACAGCTTTAGGAAATACAATATATAATTATTAAAAAATTTAAACATTAATAAAAATGTTAGAAAATAAAATCAGAGTATGCTTCTAAAATATATTTAAAGCCAAGGAAATAAGTGATAAAAGTAAGAAAATTTAAGGATCAACTCAAGATGTTCAATATCCAAATAACAAGAATTCCAGAAAGAACAGAGAAAAGAGAATTTTCAATTAAATAATGCAAGAAAAAAAAATCCCCAGGTTGATGAAGTTGTCACATACAGTGAAGCAAAAAATATCATACTAAGATTCTCCATGGGGAAACTTCAGAAAACCTGGGATGACAACACTGTATGTGAATGTAAAAGTTTGTATGCAAAGAATAAACAGAGAAATTTTGAAAACTAGAAGACCATGGAAATAGCTAGAAGATAGCAAATCTTCAGGCTGATTAGATTACATATTTTCAAATCTGAGTTCCCAAACCAGGCAAACCCAAAACTAAATACAAGTACAATATTTCAAACAATAGATTTTTAAAAATGAACATCCCATGCACACTATAACTTAGCAAAATGAGGGAGGAAACCAAAGAACAGGATAAAGTGGGATCCAGGACACAGGGCTGATGGTAAACAGAAGTTCTAGAAGTTCTTGAAAAGAAGCCTAGACAGTAAGTTGTCCAGGTTAGCCTAACAGTAGAGGGGGTTTTGGAAGTTTCCAAAAGAAATAAAGTACTAGTAATCTATCTGATATTTTAATCTGGTGGAAAATTGTATTGAGAAGTTGTTGGAGGGTTAGAGAGTTTAAGAATTAGCCACAAAGCACAGAAAACTAAATATATTTAAATAAATTGGATAATTAACTCCAGAAAGAAAGCAAAAAAAGGAAAAGGATGTTTAATCTTTGCATGCTATTGGCTCAGTGGTGAACAGCAATATTTATTTAGTAATAATATGAAAAAAATCTGAACATGGATTTAATTATATTGAGTGGTAGAGGGAAGTCTCTAAGAGGCAGTAAGAGTAAGGAGATGCTGGTTATATAATACAGTGAAATTTTTAGCTATAACAATAAAAAAAGATAAATAAAAAACATTTATATTATTAATAATAATGGAAGTTCACACTAGAAGAAACATTTAAGGAAATTGAAAGTATTTGTCTTAGGACCCTAACTCTTTTAGTACAACTTGAGTTTCTGAACTGTTTGTATGCAATAATTTAATGAAAATCTAAATATAGCAAAATGCCCACTATTCTCTCTCTCTCACAAGCATGCACACACACACACACACACACACACACACACACGCACAGTTTTGACCGCAAATAGGCATTCACTACTGCATGAAAATACCACTGTGTTTCTAGATTGAGTGCTTTGTGAAAATCAGAAATTACTCCAATTTTATGCTTTCTCCCCTGATTTTGAAGTCCCCAGCCCATTGTATCCTCTCTGTCAATTACTTCCCCTCCAATTTCTTTAAAAGCTTCATTAACAGAGAACTCCCAAGTTGTTTCATCAGCAAATGATCCGTTCGTATGTTCCAGGTCATCTCTCAGAAAAGACTCTGTTCCTCCATGGGCTCTGGAACCCATTCCTTCTCCTCATCCCAGGAATTTCTCTTATGTCACCCCTCTCATCAGACACCAACCTCTCCTTGTTTACTGAATTATCAATAAACTCAATAAACATGCTCTTGTAGGTTTACAGGGAGGAAGGGGGGAGGGGGGGAGGGAGGGGAGGAAGGAAGGAAGGAAGGAAGGAAGGAAGGAAGGAAGGAAGGAAGGAAGGAAGGAAGGAAGGAAGGAAGGAAGACGACACTCACTCGTGTCCACTTTTGGTTTCAGCTTCCAACAGTCATCTTCTCCATCTCATAATAAAAATTTTCAAAAGAGTTGTTCATATTCAGTGTTTCCAACCCATTCCTTCCATTGGCATTGCAACCTCTCTGATTGGACCTTTCTCCACACAACTCTTCCTCAATAAAATATACACGTCATGAATTCAGGACTGTCTTTTTTCCTGCTATCCTAACACTTAGGACTTAGTACCTGGCTTGCAGTAAATATTTTTAAACAAATGAATCAAGTATAAGATCCTTATTTCAAAACAACTCAATGTTTTAATACATAATGTGTAGTATGCAGTATGGAAAAACTTGTGCAAGAGTTACTTGACTAAAATTTTTAAAGCATAAGTCTGTGCTTTAAAAAACTCTTTGATTTCATATAAATACACAATGTGAATCAAAAAATGTTACATTTCATACACCAATCTCTATTTATACCATAGATAAAAATATCACACTAAATGTAACTATTTAGTAGCATAAACATAACTAATACAAACTACATGTCAATTCTCATTGCCTAAAAATCTGAAATTTAGTGCATATTTGTTTCCTTGCAAAAGTGGTAAAGTGCTCAGAAATAATTAAAACTAAACATTTTAAATTTAACAGGAAATACCTGTTGCTCAGTAGATGGAGTAGAGTAAAATTATTTATTAGAAGGATTTATTATAACAAAACTGCTGAAACATAAGAAGATAAGACATGTCTCTAATAAAGATCAGTCAGCATCGTCAGCTGGCTCTTGCCTTTACTCTTGTTTTTTGTTGTTTTTTTTTTCTTTTTTCTTTTCTTTTTTACAGTTTCTCTTTTACAATTTCACTCTATGCACCTAGGATATCCCTGGCCAGATGGTAAACGACGTATTATCCTTAAGATTTATGAGATTTTTAAAACAGAAAATAAAAGTCATTTTCTTCTCTTGCTAGCTATACCACCACCCTATTTTTTTAATTCCAGAGTAAAATACAGTATTATATTTGTTTCAGCTGTACAATATATTAATTCAACAGCTCCATATACTATTCCATGCTCATCAAAATAAGTGTAATATAAGTGTACTATTAAGAGTACATCTCCTTCACCTCTCACTCTTCCCCCGCCCAAACACACACACCTATCCTCTGCTAACCATCTGTTTGTTCTCTATAGTTAAGAGTCTGTTTTTTGGTTTGTCTTTTTTTTTTTTTAATACTTTGTTCATTACATTTGTTTCTTCAGTTCTACATACGAGTGAAATCATATAGTATTTGTCTTTCGCTGGCTTATTTTGCTTAGCATTATACTCTCTAGTTCTATCCATGTCATTGCAAATGGCACGGTTTCATATTTTTTATGGCTAGATATTCCTATATATTCCTACACACACACACACACACACACACACACACACACACACTTCTTTATCCATTCTTCAATTGATGGACACTTGGGTTGCTTCCATAATTTGGCTATGATAAATAATATTGCAATATGCATAGGAGTGCATTTATCACTTCAAATTAGTGTTCTGGCATTCTTTGGGTAAATATCCAATAGTGTGATTACTGGATCATAAGGTACTTCTATTTTTAATTTTTGAGGGTTCTCCATACTGTTTTCCACAGTGGCTGAAGCTGTTTGCATTTCTACCAACAGTACAATAGGGTTCCTTTTTCTCCACATCCTGACCAACACGATGTTTCTTCTGTTTTTGATTTTAGCCTTTCTGACAGGTGTGAATTGATAACACATTATGGTTTTTATTTGCATTTCCCTGATGATGAGTGATATTGAGCATCTTTTCATATTTGTTGGCCATGTGTATGTCTTCTTTGGAGAAATGTCTGTTCATGTCTTCTGCCCATTTTTTAACTGGATTATTTGTGGATTTGGTGTTGAGTTCTGTAACTTCTTTATATATTATGGATACTAACCCTTTATTGGATATGACACTTGTAAATATCTTCTCCCATTCAGTAGGTTGTCTTTAAGTTTTCTCGATGGTTTCCTTTGCTGTGCAGAGGTGTTTTTTTGTTTTAAGTTTTTTTTAGGTTTTTTTGTTTGTTTTGTTTTGTTTTGTTTTGAGAGAGAATTCTAAGCAGACTCTGTGCTGTCAGTGTGGAGCCTGTCCTGGGGCTCAACATGGAGCTCAACCTCACAAACCATGAGATCATGATCTGAGCTAAAATCAAGAGTCAGATGCCTAACCAACTGAGCCACCCACGAGCTCCAGAGAAGCTTTTAATTTTGATATAGTCCCCATAGTTTATTTTTGCTTTTGTTTTTTACCTTAGGAGATATTTCTAGAAAGAGGCCATTATGGCAGCTGTCAGCGAAATTATTGCCTGTGCTTTTTCCTAAGATTTTTGTTTTCATGTCCCACATTTAGGTCCGTAGTCCATTTTGGATTTTTGTGTATGGTGAAAGAAAGTGGTCCAGTTTTCCCAATACCATTTGTTGAAGAGCCTTTTTTCCATTGTATATTCTTGCCTCTTTTGTTGAAGATTGACTATATAATTTTAGATTTATTTCTGGATTCTCTATTCTGTTCCACTGATCTATGTATCTAATTTTGTGTCAGTATCATACTGTTTTAATTACTGCCACTTTGTAATATTACTTGAAGTTTGTAATTGTGATACTGGTAGGGTTTTGTTTTGTTTTGTTTTGTTTCAGTATTATTAAATTTAGATTTAGTTTATATACAGTGCAATATTGGTTTTAGGACCAGAATTTAGTGATTCATCACTTATATAAAATACCAAATGCTCTCTCAAGATTGCTTTGGGTATTGGGGGGCGGGGTGTCTTTTGTGTTTCATATAAATTTTAGAATTGCTTGTTCTAGTTCTGTGAAAAATGCTATTGGTATTTTGATAGGGATTGCATTAAATCTGTAGATTGCTTTGGGTAGTATAGCCATTTTAACAATATCTGTTCTAATCCATGAGCATGGAATGTCTTTCCATGTTTTTGTGTGTCATCTTCAGTATCTTTCATCACTGTTTTGTAGTTTTCAGAGTACAGGTCTTTCACCTCTTTGGTTGCATTTATTCAGCAGGTATTTTATTATTTTGGTGCAATTACAAGTGGGGTTGTTTTCTTAATTTCCTTCTCTGCTGCTTCATAATTAGTGTATAGAAATGAAACAGATTTCTGCATATTGATTTTGTATCCTATGACCTTAGTGAATTCACTTAATAGTTCTGGTAGTTTTTGGTGGTCTTTCATGGTTGTTTTTTTCTCCCCCCAAGTCTATTTATTTTGAGAGAGAGAACAAGTGGGGGAGGGGCAGAGAAAGAGAGAGAGAGAGAATCCCAATGAGGCTCCATGCTGTCAGCACAGAGCCCAATGTGGTCTCAAACTCATGAACTATAAAATCATAACCTGAGGTGAAACCAAGATTTGGATGCTCAACCTACTGAACCACCCAGGAGCCCCAAGGATTTTCTATAGATGGTATCATGTTATCTGAAAACAGTTAAAGTTTTACTTCTTCCGTACAAATTTTTATTATTTTCATTTATTTTTGTTGTCTAATTGCTCAGGCTAAGACTTCCAATAGTATGTGGTATAAAAGTGGTGAGAGTGAACAGCTTTGTCTTGTCTATAGAGAAAAAGTTCTCGTTTTTTCCTTATGAGTATGAAGTTAACTGTGGGCTTTTCATATAAGGCCTCTTTTATGTTGAGGTTCACTCTAGACCTACTTTGTTGAGGGTTTTTTTTTTATCATGAATTGATAATGTACTAGGTCAGATGCTTTTTCTGCAGCTATTGGCATGATCATATGTTTTTTTTTTTCCTTTCTCTTATTGATGTATTACATTGACTGATTAGTGTATAGTGAACCACAGAAATAAATCACACTTGTATTACAGAAATAAATCACACTTGATTGTGGTGAATGATTTTGTTAACGTATTGTTGGATTTGGTTTGCTAGTATTTTGTAGAAGATTTTTGCATCTATTTTCATCAGTGATACTGGCCTATAGTTATTTTATTTATTTATTTGCTGTCATTATTTTTGGAATACTTTGAGAAGAATAGGTATTACCTGTTGAAATGTTTGGTAGAATTCACCTGTGAAGCCATCTGGTCCTGGACTTCTGTATGTCGGGCACACTGCCCAATTTTTATTCAGAGATTCTGCATCTGTGCCAACTCCAGCTGGCCACTTAAAGTTCCATCATCACCAGGGTTGAACATTAAGGACCACCATTCTTCATTTTCTCCAAGAATGTATAGTTCTAAAAGATCATCATATACTCTAACATATAAACAATGGAATTATACACACACAAACACAGTCTGCTGTTTAGACTCCTTAAGAGAATGTTTTCCTGTATTTTGCATCTTTGACTGAGACTGATCTATGATTTTATGGATATGCTAGATGTTATGTATATAACAGATACATGCAGCTTTATGAAACAAATTAAATAACCTTCATCTTTTTGTAAGTTTAGAAGCGTTTATACAATCTGAGAATTAAATGTTTATTAAGAAACTTGAGAGAATTCACCAATAAACTGATGTAAGCCCAAGAAATATGTTAAAGGATTTTTCATTAATAATAAAATCATTTATTGCTATTACCCACTTTATATATTTAGAAAAATTTATGTAAAGCAAAGATTACTTATTCATTTATAGGCAGAGAACATTCAGTAAAGTGATTTCAAGATGGAAACATTATTGGAAGGAATCTCCTGGTAACAGAGAACAGTGGGTTTTCTACTATGTTTATACTACTAACCCACAATGCCTCCTGCTCCCTATACAGACTGATTTGTCTCTTCATCATGGATTATAACTGCATAACCCAGAGAAAAGGCAATTATTATTAAACCTATAGCACAGTGTATTCAGATTTCTGGGAATTTATTTAGGATATTTACATTTATAAGTGACATTGTTCTTAGTTTTTCTTCTGAGCAAATTATTTTTTGAAGTTCTGTTATCAGGCAAACATTTCCTCTATGAAGTAATTTGGGTAAATTTTTATATTCTGAAACAGCCTATAAAGCATGAGAATTACCTTTTTCTTGAAACGGTGACAGAACAAAACTGCAAAATGGCCTCATCTTGAAATACTTTTTAGTGCTTTTTCAGTATCATGTGTTTCTAGGTGTTATCAAACTCTTAATTACTGCTAACATTAATTTTATAACATATTATCATTACAAGATCATTCATTGAGATTTTCAAGTTTCTGTTCATATGATTTAACATATATGTAGGTACCTATATAATATATGAATTTATTTTTCATATAGATATTTTGAATGAAATATAGATTACATATATTTCTAAATTAATACTTACAAAAACATTTTAAATATATAAACATATAGATGCATGTGTGTGTGCATAAAATTGAGGTAGTAATAAATGTAATGATGAAAATTAATTAGGGTAAGCAGAATACTGGAAATGCATGGGGGTAGGAATAATGACAGTGGTATATATTAGATAGATTATTGATTAAGGCCTTTCTGAAAGGGCTTAATATAAGTCAAGATCACAATTCCATGAAAATTTAAGCTAGTCCATGATTTGGGCAAACTGCTTACTTATCAGAAGAAGCAGAAGATATGAAGTCTCTGAGACAGGAACAGGCTTAGTGTGTTTCTAAGTTGTTAGTTGTAAGTGAGTGAGTTTGGAGGTCAGAAAGCATGCAGTTTAATAGATAGTGATCCACCTAGAACATGGCCTACCAAACAGAAGATACTCAATAACTGCTTAGTGAACAAGGAGTAGAGTTTAGTATTTTCTCTCAGTTTCATGGAAAGCCATCAAAAGATTCTCTGTTTTTTACTGAGCAAATAAAAGGCCTGTTACTTTACCAAAATGTCACCATGAGTCTTAGGCACTCATGGAAGCTAAACCTGGCCTTTAAGGATACTTTGGTTAGTGGAAGTTCTTTCTAGAGCCCAGCAATCCATTCCCTGTTCTTTCCAATTTTCAGCCCTACCATTTGTGCTGGTGTGTGTTTGTGTGTATTTCAGTGTGAAGAAGAGAAACCATGAAGATGATCTTTATGGACCTAAATTAGAACCTGTTTTTTAAAGAAAAAATTATTTCATACTTCATATGATGTATGAAGAGAAAATTTTCAAAAAACTATTTCTTGCTAGTACTATATTCCACAGGAAAAAAGCAAACAAAAAAAATATCTTTAACCTTCTTCATCTTAGAACAAGACTACTTTCTATTGATTTGTAACCCACTTCCAGTTCCCAAGATTGTGAGTTAGTTTCCTTGCTATTTTCTTCCTTTTTTTCCCCTTCCACTCAACTCCAGGGAAATACTTCATAACAGATGAAAAAAAAAAATGAGTAGAAGTGGAAAACTCAAAACATCAACTTGAGGGTTTTTTGTTTTTCTTTTTTTATTATTACATTGGCTACAACACCATACACTAATCTGAACAAAAGGAAAACCAAAAAACATGTATTATCTGCTTGGTTTTCTACTCTGAAGTAGTTAGTGTTTTCTATGGTACTATAATAATTTGAAATAATTTAATAATTTGAATGTGCTTCCTTCTTACATTTGCAACCCTCTACCACTTGACTATCACTTGAAGTGGAATTGCAATAAAAGCCACACAGGAGCATGACTTTTGGGTTCAAATCTTTGTCCCCTAAGGGCAGAATCCAATATTCTATATACTGCTTTTTGTGAGGAAATGGAATATACTAAGTATTTCACAAATGTTCATATGGGACAACTACCAGACCACAACCTAAGCAGTTCCCAGGACCTGAATTCACCACTTACAAAGTAATTTCTCTCTGAGATTCAATTTCATCTGTAAACTGGGAATAATAATATTTAACCACACAGGGATGTTCTAAGACAGTGGTTCTGAAAATGTGACCCTATAGAGTCAGCATCACCTGCAAATTATTAAAAATGAAATTCTTAGGTCACTGCAGACCTACTGAATAATAATCTCTGGGGATTGACTGAACAATCTGTGTTGTAACAAACCTTCCAGCTAATTTTGATGCATGTACAAGTTGTAAATAACTATTCCAATGATGCAATAAGATAATGGATGTGAAAAATAAAAGTGCTTTGATCTCTGTAACACATTATCCACATGTTAACTACCATTCTTATGACTCTAAGGAATGTTTTCAGCAAATATCTATCAGCAGGACTGTGCTAACTCTATAAGAGTGTAATGAGTATAGTACTTCCCTTCAATAATTTAGTATTTATAAGGAAATGGACAACTGCAGTGTCCATTTACTCCATTTACCATTTACTCCTGTGGTAAATGCTGTCATAGGAGTTTGCAGGTGACCAGGGCACCAAAGATGGTACACTTAGGGCAAAAAGAAAGCTCTTAAGGGGTAAATGTCATTTGGTCTATGGACTTATTGGTAAATGGAAGTTAGCCAGATTGATAAGGAATGAAGCCATCTTTTGGCCAATAAGAATAGATGTCATGACAAGTCCTAGAAGTGTGGAATATCATATCTCTCAGGTGACAGAGTTTCAAACTAGGGTAAAAGATTGATGAGCAAACGGAGAACTGAAATCAAACCAGGTGTGCTATCAAGAGGTCATATCAGATATGAGCCCCTGTGTAAAACTTCTTTATCTGGACAGGATTCTGAAAACCATGAGAGAGCGGTAAAGAGCTCAAGCTAGGAAAATTACACAACATGACATCAGTCTGAAGGCAAGGCATCCAGTTAGGAACCTGTGTGATGAGTGACTTTGGCCACATAGTCGGAACAGGATGGGGCAGGAGGCCATATGTTAGAGATGTAGGAAGTAATTTGATAGAATTTTTGTGACTGAGATGATGAAGTGGAGGAATGGTAATGGGAATTCAGAAATTGTGTTTATACATATTTTCAGCATAAAATTCTTATCTCTGATACTTTGAAAGTCCTATTTCAGAATCAGATTAAGATTCCCTTTAGTTTCATAATTGTTAGGAAAATGCAATCAAAATGCATTCTCCCCATTATCCTGAATCAGTGAAAAGTACTGGATCACATCAGCTAATTTATAATCTCATCTAAATTGGAATATGCAGTATCAACAATTTTATGAAATTACTGTGCCTCTATATTAGCACGTGATTTGTCTTTTTATTACTTTAGACTTATTAGAACAATGCAAGTAGTTTAAAAAAAAAAAAAAGTAAAACCTCTGCCAGTTCCCACCAAATTACTCAATGAACACATGCTTAGAATTTGTGTAGGTCCTCATTTATTTTCACTGGCAATGAGACATTTAAGCTAGGGCTAGCACACAAATGACAATAAGGATGGCAAGAGTTTTTTCAGGTGTTAGTGATGAATGGGTGTTACCAAGCAGACCGAGAAATATGTTGTTTCATAACTCTGTGGTTATAACCCTATTAATAGCAGAAGACCTGTTCAAATTTAGGAAAGATTAGGGTGTTGGCTCTGACTGAAAGAGACTTATTGTATTTTATTTCTCCCTTTCTCCTGTTTGTGTTAAGAAAACAGGCCCTTATGCATGAATGCAGTGGGACATTTATCTTTCTGCTTCAGGTGGACTCTACCTAATACTTAATGTTTAGAATATGTTGGAACTAATTAATCAAGAGGAAATTAGTCCAAACAAATCAGTCACTGGTGCTCAATGTGGAATTTCAGTGCTTTGTGGCTAAGATTATTTAGTGGCTTTTCCTATTTTCTGTTGTTTTCTATTAAAATGTATTCACCCATGATGATAAGGAGGTCTCCTTTTAAGGGCTTACCTCAATTGTCCCACTTCTCTTCTGCTGACACAGGCTCAGCACATGGCCCAGAAAACACTTGGTTTGAGCTCATGCTTTCATGCTATGTTGAGACAGCTTTCCTTTCTCCTTGCCCAAAGTACTCTAATAGGTAGAAATCAACCACCAGAGAGTATTGGGGAGATGAATGAGCATGCAGGCAGTGAGCATCATCAACACCTGGTTTTTCTTCCCTTTCATGCATATGGGATAAAGAACCTTCTGGCATGTTCATATATAAAAAAAAATAATGGCATAATTAATAAGCCACAAAAAACAGAATCTGTGGCAAAGGCTTTTCACTGCTTCCTAATTCTTAACTGATGCTCAAACAACAATGGGAAATAGGGCAGGTACGTGGAGAACCAATCTGTTTAGGGCATGTGGGCATAAGATCAGCAGGAACAAGCATGACCTGATATATACTAGAAAGCAAAAGACTAGGTGCTGAACATCTTGGCATACATAACACTTTATAATTAACAGTATACATTCATGTCACTGTGTTAATTTTCATCTACATTCTATGAGGTGAGTTGTAATTTTTATTGCTTATAATAGGAAACTGAGATTATCTGACTCTTCTAAAACCAAAGTGGCAGAGTCTAGCCTCAAATCCATTCACCCTGATACTATTATTTACTTTCTTTTCCTGAGCCACATCTGTGCCCTCTACACCTAGAGATGATTCCAGAGTGAGCCTTAATGTCATAAATGGACATTTTCACACCATTAAGACAAAAAAAATTCTCTTAGTGTATCTGTATAGCAGACAAAAATTCTCATGTTAACTGCCATTATACACTTCAGGAAGATAATGGAAAGAAAAACCATGTAGTGAACAGAGCATCTCCTGATAAGCCAGAGACATAACATGAAACTCAGAATATACCTCTGGGTGACATCCTGCTCAACCTCCCTGTGCCTCTATTTCCTCAACTATCAGATGGGGGAAATAACTCCTACTTAGTAACATTACCGTATTACAAATAAGATATTAGAGAATTTAGAAATTTTTTTACCACATGGCAGGTATTCAATACATAATTTCTACTGGGCTTTGTATATTAGAGTTTTCTGAAACATGGAATGTAAATGTAGAATTAAACAGGTTTCTATAAACAAAAATATATACATGAAATTAATATACATGATGTTATTGCAGAAATGTCTAATAAATACAAAAAAGAAAAAAGTCTAGTGCTATTAAATCTAATATAGTGCTATATTTTAAGTCTAGTGCTATATATCTAATCTGAAATATATCCAAAATGCATGCTGCTTAAGGGATTTTCTTTCTACATTATTAAAAACTCTAACATTAGAGTAAGTATAGCTAAAAAATATATATTGCAATAAAGAATTGGGAAATATAGGTTAGTTTAGGATCCCATTAACAATTTGAAAAAAAATTTGAGCATATCTCTTCAGAACCCATGAGTATAGATGACTTATGTATATATTACATAACCAGTTTTTCTGAAACAGTTATATAGTACATATATAAGCACTTCATTTTTGGAATAAATATATCACCTATTTTATAAAAGTCTAGTTGAGATAGCACATTTTAAATTTTCTGGGTCTGAAAAAATATTCTTTAATCTTTCATTCTCTCCTATAGCACTTTTTTAAAAGTATTCTTATAGGTCACATCTTTTATTTTCTACTTTGTCTTATTTTTAAATTATTTTATTCTTTAAATTTATGCTGCTATAAATTCTCAAATAGGTCTTCTCCAGGCTTTATATATCTAGTACACAGTATCCTGTACATAGCAGACATTCAATAAATATCAATAGCAATTATTGATTTAATGAAGAAAATTTAAGAGATCAAAATGGAAGAGTAGAAAAATTAAAGTTCTATATCTGCTTATAACAGAAGACCCAACTCAAATTTACATAAATGATAAAAAAAAATTTACTAATTTGCATTAAAAAAGTCTAAATGTAGAGCAGTCTTGAAAGATGAACTGATTGAGAGGTTTGCAATGTCATTAAGGTTGTTCCGTTGTTCCTCCATTTCTCAGTGATTTCCCAGTCTCTGTCTTCCTATTATTTTATCTTCAGTCTGGCTTTTGCACAAAAATTAAAAGAATAGTACTTCCTCAGATTAACAGGAATACATGCTTCCTTCTGCACATGAGAGTTGGAAAGAGGATGCCTTTTACCTCAATTATCCAACAAAATGTATAGCTGACAAAATTCATCCTGGAAAAATGTATGTCTGTGTCTATGGATGAATCCCTATTTTAATTTTTTTTAGTACAGCTATCACACAATGTTACATTAGTACATCAGGATCAGGTGTAAACATAATGACTCAACTTCTCTATATGTTATCCTATATTCACCACAAGCACAGCTACTATCTATCTCTACACCATCCAATTACAGTATCATTTACTATATTCCATGTGTTATGGTTTTTATTCCTGTGACTTATTCATTCCGTAAATGGAAGCCTATATTGCTCTTTCTCCTTCATCTATTTTGCCCATCCTTCTACATCTCCTACCCTCAGTCAACCATCCATTTGTTCTACTGTTTTCCTTTTTTAGATTGCACATGTAAGTGAAATCATACGGTAATTGTCTTTTTTGCTTAGCAAAAAACACCCTAGGCCCATCCATGTTGTCTCAAATGGGAAGATTTCATCCTTTTATATGGCTGCGTGAAATTCATGTATGTGTGTGTGTGTGTGTATGTGTGTTGTGTGTACATCACATCTTTTTTATTCATTTATCAATGGACACTTAGACTGCTTCTGTAATTTCAGTATTGTGAATAGGATGAAATAAACAAAGAGGTGCATATATCTTTTCCAGTTGGTATTATCATATTCTTTGGGTAAATACCAGGTAGCGAAAATTACTTGATCGTAAGGCAATTCTATTTTTAATGTTTGAAGAAACCTCCACAGTGTTTCCCACATTAGATACACCAACTTACATTCCTACCAACAGTGCACAGGGTTCCTTTTTTCCCCACATCCTTGCCAGCAGTTATTATTTCTTGTCTTTTTAATTTTAGCACTTTTGACAGGTGTGAAGTTCTATTTCATTGTGGTTTTGAGTTGCATTTCCCTGATGATAGTGAGGTTGAGCATCTTTTCATGTGTCTTTTGGCCATCTGTGTGTCTTCTTTGGAAGACAATCTCTTCAGGTCCTCTGCTTATTTCTTAATTGGACTTTTGGGTGTTTCATTGTATAAGTTATATACTTTGATATTAACTCCTTATGTACTATATATCACTTCCAAATATTTTCTCCCATTCAGCAGGCTGCCTTTTTGTTTTGTTGTTTCTTCTGCTGTATAAAAGCCTTCTACTCTGACATAGTCTCAATAGTTCATTTTTGCTTTTCTTTCCTTTTGCCTCAGGAGATGTATCTAGAAAAATATTGCTATAGTCAATATCAGAAAAATTACTGCCTATATTATCTTCCTAGGGGCTTCAAGTCTCACATTTAGATCTTTTTTTTTTTTTTTTTTACAAATAGTTTATTGTCAAATTAGTTTCCACATAACACTCAGTGCTCATCCCCACAAGTGTCCTCCTCCATTTAGATCTTTAATCCATTTAGAGTTTCTTTTTGTGTATGTTGTAAAAAAGTGGCCCAGTTTCATTCTTTTCTGTGTATCCATCCAGTTTTCTCAGCACCATTTATTGAAGTGATGCTCATTTTCTCATTGCCTCTTTTTTCATAAACTAATTGACCATGTAAATTTGGGTTTATTTCTGAGCTCCCTATTCTGTCCCATTGATCTAAGTATCTATTTTTGTGCCAGTACCAAACTGTTTTGATTAACACAACTCTGTAATATATCTTGAAATCTGGGATTGTGACACCTCCAGCTTTGTTCTTTTTCAAGATTGTTCTGTCTATTCAGGGCCTTTTGTAGTTCCATACAAATTTAACGATTCTTTGTTCTAGTTCTATGAAAAATACTCTTGGTATTTTGATAGGGATTGCATTAAATCTGTAGATTGCTTTCCACAGTATGGACATTTTAACAAAATTAATTCTTCCACTCCATGAACATGGAGTGTTTTTCCATTCGTTTGTGTCATCTTCAGTTTTTTTCGTGACTATGTTATTGTTTTCAGAGTATAGGTCTTTCACCTCGTTGGTTAGGTTTATTTCTAGATATTTTAATGATTTTCGTACAATTGTAATTTGTTTTCTTTCTGCTGTTTTCTTAGTGTATAGAAACTACTTATTTCTGGTTATTTCAGAAACTTTAATTTCATTGATTAGTTCTACCAAATTTTAAAATATTTATTCATTTAGAGAGAGAAAACAAACATGAGTGGAGGAGGGGCAGAGAGCAAGAGAGGGAGAGAGAGAATCCTGAGCAGACTCTGTGCTGTCAGCACAAAGCCCAGTGAGGGTCTCAGTGTCACAAACTGTGAGGTATGACCTGAGCCAAAACCACGAGTCAGATGCTTAACCAACTGAGCCACCCAAGTGCCCCGCTTCTAGTAATGTTTTGGTGGAGTCCTTAGAGTTATCTATGAATAGTATCACACCATCTACAAATAGTGAAAGTTTTACTTTTTCTTTACCAATTTGGATGTCTTTCATTTAGTTTTCTAGTCTGATTTCTATGGCTATGATTTTCAGTACTATGTAGATTAAAACTGGTAAGAGTAGATAGACATCCTTGTCTTGTTCCTGATCTTAGAGACAATCTCTCAGTTTTCCACCACTGAGTAGCATATGAGCTATTGTTTTTCATATACGACATATATTATGTTGAGGTATGTTTCCCCAGTGCCACTTTGTTGAATCTTTATCATGAATGGATACTGAATTTTATAAAATATTGTTTCTGCATCTATTGAGATAAAATGTTTATCCATTGTGTTGCTGATGTGATATGTTGACTGATTTGTGAGTACTGAAATAACCTTGCATTCAAGGATAAATCCCACTTGATTGTGGCAAATAGTCTTTTTAATGTATTTTTAAATGTGGTTTGATAATATTTTTGAGGATTCTTATATTTATGTTTATCAGAGAGATTGACCTGTAATTTCATTTTTGTAGTGACTTTTCAGTTTGGGTTATCAGGGCAATGTTTGCCTTATAGAATGTATTTGAAAGCCTTTCTTCTTCTATTTTTTGGAATAGTTTAAGATGACTGGATACTAACTCTTCTTTAAATGGTTGGTAGAATTTATCTGTGAAGCCATCTGGTCCTAGACTTTTACTTGTTGACAGTTTTTGATTACTTATCCAATTTCATTACTAGTTATTAGTCTGCTCAGCTTTTCTATTTCTTCATGGTTTAGTTTTGGAAGTTTGTATTTTCTAGAAATTTACCCATTTCTTCTAGGTTATCTAATTTGTTGGCATATAATTTTTCATGCTATTCTCTTATAATCCTTTGTATTTCTGTGGTGTAAGTTATTACTTCTCCTTGTTTCCTATTTTATTTGTTGCCTTTCTCTTCTTTTTCTTAATAAGGCTAGATAAGAATTTATGAATTTCATTTATCTTTTCAACAAACTAGCTGCTGTTTTATCTTTTTTAAAAAAATTTTAGTCTCTGTGTCATTTATTTTTGCTGTGATCTTTATTATTTGCATCTTTCTACTTACCTTGGGATTTGTTTCTTATTTTTTAGTTCCTTTAGGTATAAGGTTAGATTGTTATTTGAGATTTTTCTTGTTTCTTGAGGTAGGCCTGTATTACTATATACTTCCTTCTTAGAACTGTTTTCATTGTGTCCCAACAATTTTGGGCCATTGTGTTTTAATTTACATTGCTCTTAATGTATTTTTTAAATTTCCTCTTGGATTCTTTGTTGACTCCAAAGAGTCATTGGTTATTTAGTATTATGTTGTTTGGCCTCTTTGTGCTGGTGTTCTTTCTAGGTTTCCCCCCCTTGTGATTTATTTCTACTTTCATACAATCGTGATGCCAAAGATGCATGGTATTATTTCAGTCTTCTTAAATGTATTGAGTCTTGTTTTGTGACCTAACATGTGATCTGTTTGGCAGAATGTTCCATGTGCCCTTGAAAAGAATCCTCTTATTTTCGGATGGCATGTTCTGTGTATATATCTGGTATGTCCATCTGGTCTAAAGCATAAGATGCTTATATTGATTTTCTGTGTGGATAATCTATCCACTGATGTACATGAAGTATTAAAGTCCCTTACTAATATTGTATTATAATCAGTTTCTCTTTTTGTGTCCATTAATATTTGCTTTATGTTTAGGTGCTCCATTGTTGGGTGCATAGATATTTACAAATGTTATATCTTCTTGTTGGATTGAGTCTTTTTCATTATGTAATGCCTTTGTCCCTTGTTATAGTCTTTGTTTCAAAGTCTATTTTCCCTGATACAAGCACTGCTATACTGGCTTTTTCCCTCCTTCCATTTGCATGACAAATGTTTCTCTATCCCTTCACTTTCAGTCCACATGTGTCTTTTGGTCTGAGATGAGTCTCTTGTAAGCAGCATATAGATGTCTTTTTTTTTCTTTAATAATCATTCCGCCAGCCTTTTTTTTTTATTAGAACATTTAGGCCATTTAAAGAAATTATTGAAAAGTATGTATTTATTGACACTTTTTAATCTGTTTTCTGATGATCTTTATAGTTCTCTGTTCCTTTATTTTCATGTGTTCTCTTTTCTTTGTGATTGGTAGGTTTCTGTAGTGTTATATGTAGCTTTCAGGTTCTTTTGTGCGCATGTGTATCTATTATAGTTTTAGAGTTTGTGGTTAACATGAGGTCCATATATAACACACCAAAAATATAGCAGTCTCTATTAAATTTAATATCATTTAAGTTCAAATACATTATGAAAAAAGCCTTTTGTTTTTACTGTCCTCCACATATGATATATATAATATACTATTATATATTTTTATTCATAATTTTCTTATGTCTAATTATGGCCAATTCTTTTCCACTTAAAGAAGTACCTTTAACATTTCTTGTAAGGCTTGTTTAGGGATGATAAACTCTTTTAACTTTTTTGTCTGGGAAACTCTGTCTCTCCTTCATATCTGAATTAAACCTTGCTGGGTGTAGTAGTCTTTTGTTATAGGTTTTTCCTTTCAGGTCTTTGAATATACCATGTCATTTCTTGCCTGCAAAGGTTTTCTGCTAAAAAATCAGCTGATAACCTTACTGGGTTTCCCTTGTATATAACTATTTGCTTCTCTCTTGCTGCTTTTAAAATGCTCTGACTTTAACCTTTGATGTTTTAATGGTAATGCGTTGTGCCATGGAATTTCTTGGGTTAATCTATTTGGAACTCCGTGTTTTTTGAACCTGCATGTCTATTTCTTTCTCCAGGTGAGACCGAGTCAGTTCTTACTTCTTCAAATAAAATTTCTGCTTCTTTCTCTCTTGTTCTGGGACCCCTATAATACAAATGTTTGTTTATTTGATGTCATCCAAGAGATCCTTTAACCTTTCCTAATGTTTTAGAATGATCACTCTTTGCAGTTCAGCTTGAGTGCTTTCCATTAACTTGTCTTCTAGACAACTGATAGGTTCTTCTGCATCCACTAATCTGCTGAATCCCACTAGAGGATTTTTTTTAATGTTTATTTTTGAGAGAAAGAGAAAGCAGGGGAAGGGCAGAAGAGTGAAAGGGAGACAGAGAATCTGAAGCACGCTCCACAATGTCAGCACAAAGCCCAACACAGGGCTCAAATCAATGAACCATGAGATCATGATCTGAGCTGAAGTTGAACACTTACCAACTAAGCCACCCAGATGCCCCATAGAATTTTGTTAATTGTATTTTTCTACTCTGATTGTTTTTTTCTTAATGTTATTTATTTTGAGAGTACACATGCATGCATGAAACTGGGGGAAGGACAGAGAGGGAGAGAGAGAATCCCAAGAAGACTGAACTGTCAATGCAGAGCCTGATCTGATGCTCAGTCTCACAAACTGTGAGATCATGACCTGAGCCAAAATCGAGTCAGATGCTTAACTGATTGCGGCATTCAGTCACCCAATGGGTTTTTATATACATATATATGTATATGTGGGTGTATAATTTTTATTGAAGGTCTCACTGACTTCTCCAATTCTTCTCTCCAGCCCAGTGAGCATTTTTAGAATAATTACTTTTAAGTTTTTTATCAGACATGGTGCTTATTTCCACTTGACTTAGTTGTCTGAGATTTTGTGTTGTTCTTTCTTTTGGAGAATATTCCCGTCTTCCTGTTTTGCTATACTTTGTGTGTTTCTATGGGTTAAGTGGAATAGCTACTCCTGAACTTAAAAGAATGGTCTTGTGTATGGTCATCCACTATGTAGACTGTGTGTTCTTGGTCACTTCCTGGCTGGCTGGAAAGGAGCTGGCATGGGCTGGGGATCCTGGAGCTCTCCACATACTGAGTGCCCTAGTACAGCAGCTAAAACTTAAGTGGGCATAGATCAGTGTAGTCCCTGGGCTCTCCATGCAGTAGGTGCCCTGGCAGTATAGCTAAAGCTAAACTGAATTTGAGCTGGATACCTCTGGCTCTCCATATAGAGGAAGACTTGCCAGGATAAGAAGCTGAAGTGGGTGTAAAACAGCATGATCCAGGACTCTCCACACAGAGAGGTGGCCAGAGCTGAGGCAGGGTACACACATGGGGTGCTGGGGCACTCTGTGGGGGGGGGGGCACCCTGGCAGGACAGCTAAATCTAAAGTGAGTATGGGGCAGTGTGATCTCTGAACTCTGTGCAAAGTCTGCCCTGGCTGAACAGCTGAAGCTAAAGTGACTGCAGGCTCTCTACTCTGAGGGTGCCCTAGCAGGACAGCTTAAGTTGAACTGGGTAAAAGCTGAATGTCCCTGAATGCTCAGCACAGGTGGTACCCTAGCCATATGATTGGAGCTGAGGCCAAGTGTGCGGGTGGGAGTGTTCCAGTGTGCTCCACACAGGAAGTACCTCCCCGGCCAGGTGAAGGGAAACTATGTAGGCAAGCAAGGGCCAGGGGTTCTTGGGTGCTTTATACAGGGGCACCCTGACAGGGCAGCTGGTTCCAAAGGAGATGTAAGCCAGGAAGCTGTGAAGCACTTTGAACCAGGGGTGTCCTAGCAAGCTGTCTGAAGTGAAGTGGTGTGGGTCTGGAGTGTTCCATGGTGCTTTGTGCCTGTGCCACATTTTCATAAAGGCTGGATTGGTAGTGAGCACTAACCAGGGGTATCCCGCTGTGTGCTGCCCTGTGGCCTTCTTGTGGGACAGCTGGGACTGGCGTGAGCCAGGGATCTAGGGGTCACTGAGGTGCCAGGCCAGTTAGGATACCTGAACTATCCAGTGGTCCATGCTTTCAAGGTACAGGGGTACTGTGTCCATCAGCCCCTCCTACCTGGAGAGAATTTCAGCAGCTTCCTCCACCTGAGTTCTAGGACTGCCTCTTTTATATGCTAATTATTCTTTTAACCCTGGCTTTTCTTTTTTTTTTTTTTTTTCCTATGCCTCAACACAACCAGAGCTGCAATCTGGTTAGGGTATACTGACCCTGCTCCAGTATGCATTTCCAACATGGGGTGAGTGGAGCATAAATTATGTCACTTTCCAGTCCCTTTGACCCAGAGAGTTCTAGCAGCTTCTCCATTACATAGAGTTCCATGGTTGGCTTTTACAAACCAGTTGCTCTTTTAAACTGCAGCCTTTTTTTTTTTTTTTTTCCTGTGCCTAAGGACAGAGGAATCTGCTCTATGCTCCTCGGTACTATCCCTCCCCGCTGCAGTTTGCAGTGTTAGGGTGGGGGTTCCCTTTGTTAGCTTGTCTTCATCTCTTTTGCTCTTCTCTCTTTCACCATTCTTTCGTTGTGCAGAAGATGTTTAGTTGGCCCTCCATTCTTCTTCAGGAATTCTTTTATAAGAAAATGGAATTAGCTATGGGCTTTTCTTTTTTTTTTTTTTTTTTTTGTAATTTGCTATGTTCTATAGAGGAGGTGAATTCAGGGTCTTTCTATCTTGCCATATTAGTGAATCAATCCATGTTGACTAGAAATATCATGTGGTGATGCACAGGGTCCTAAATCAAAACATTACACCATGGGAATGAGATCATCCTAGAGGTCAGGTCAGGGTTCAATCCCAACCAAACCATAGAAATGCTTATGATTTGGTGGAAGGAAAGGAAAGAGCATGGGTGGTGAAATGAATTTGAGAAAGGAGGCCACAACATGCACTATAATTTGGCAGTACTGTCAAATTCCATAGTTGTAAAAATGAAAGTGAAATACGCTAATGTCGGTTTATACTCATCAGGTATGTGAAATAAGTAACAAAATTCACAGCCCTATTATAGTAAATCACTTTCCTCATATACTTTTTCCTTACAGGTGCTTTATGAATGAATTAACAAGTGATTTTCTTCCCTTTTCTCAAACTTAACAGTTATTTTTATTGATTAAATTGGCTCTAATGACTCAAAATGAAAATAACAGCCCTCTAAAATAATTATATCACGTCCAGCATTTATTTTCATTCTTCTTGACATTTAAACAAAAAAGCATTCTATTTCAGATTGATGCATTTCCGTCTTAGCACAAGTATTATATAATGTTCATGGTCTTTATGGATCCATTTAGACTAAATAAGAGGTAAAAATCACAACTTCATTCATCCTTGTTTAGTCCTAAAGAGCCAGGATATTACTTAGAAAAGGTAATTCTTGTCCTTGTCAAGCAGTAAGGTGAATCTCATTACCCATTCTTTTAGGTACCTCACTGGTGGCATTCGACAATTTGCAGCACTCTCCACATTTATCCCACACTAATGGCCACCCAGCTCCCTATACAAGTCTCTAGAATGCCCCACCCAACTCACAGTCTCTGGTTGGCATTAACAAAGCCACAGCCCACCAAGTTCTGTTCAATACCTCATGTACTCCCCCTACCCTATGTCTCCTCACAAGAACCTTCACCCTCAACAAGTCTAAAAACACTCAATATGCTAGTACTAAAGGGAGCTATTTTTGCATTATTTCTTCAGGATCACAGATTCTCTTAATTTTCATTTATTTGCATACTGCTCATTTGCCAATCAAAAATGAAGAGTTTAGTGAGATATCTGACTTTCCCCACCAAGACTGCGTATGAAAAATAATAGAGAAAAGGACTACTCTTTTCCCGTGAAAACACCTTAATGATTTCTAACAGACATTTAGAAATTTAGACATTTAGACTTTGGAGGAAATTAATCCATCAAATTGTAGTTAGAGCAGATAGAAATTTTCTATTTTCCCTTCCAGCTCATAGTCCTAAGAGGTGAAATGGAGGGTGTATACTAGTTTCATTGTTGTTGCTCAAAGGATAGATGGAACTTCAGTGTGCTATTCTTTTTTTTTTTTTTTTTTAATATATTTGTTAATTTATTTCTAGGAGAGAGAGAGAGACAGTGTGAGCAGGGGAGGGTCAGAGAGAGAGGGAGTCACAGACTGAAACAGACTCCAGGCTCTGAGCTGGCAGTCAGCACAGAGCCTGATGCAGGGCTCGAACCCACGAACCGCGAGATCATGACCTAAGTGAAAGTCGGACGCTTAACCGACTAAGCCACCCAGGCGCCCCTTCGGTGTGCTATTCTTGTATCCCATCACTGCTGGCCTCACCGATTCACTGCAAGGATTGAAGACCTATCCCTTTCAAGGATGATTTAAAGAGTCTAGGGTTTGGACAGCTATAATTCCTTTGAACACTGAATTACCTGTAGAAGAGGATTAGGACAAAAATAATTGAAAATGTTAATTATTCTTACCTGCTACTTTCTGCAATCCAACAATTATGTTTCTATTTTTTCCTCCTTTTCATTCATCCAATATATTGGGGTAAAGAGGGAAGGAGAAGAATAACAGAAAGATGGAACTAAAAATGTATATATGATATGCATATTTCTGAAAGTTACATGTCTGTATGTGTTGTTTATATAGATATCTGACCTCAAAATAGTCCACCAAGAATTATTCAAAGTAAACGCCATTTAGAAATGTAAAGAGAGTACCTGGGCAGCTCAGTTGGTTAAATGTCCGGCTTTTAGTTTCAGCTCAGGTCATGCACTCACAGTTTGAGAGTTAGAGCCCTGCATCGGGCCCTGTGCTTTTGAAAGTGAGGAGGCTGTTTAGGATTCTCTCACTGTCTTTCTCTCAGCTCCTCCCTGCTCTCTTTCAGGTGCTCTCTCTCTTTAAAATAAGTAAATAAAACCTTAAAAATAATAATAGAGATGCAGATGTTTCTCTTACAACAGGCACACACACACACACACACCCATATATATACAATGGGTGTGCGTGTTCTATGACAAAATGAAAGAAATGGAAGGAAGCATATCTGGCTGTTTATATTGCATCAGGAGGATGAAACTGCATAAGGGGATGATGAGTAATCTTTTAAAATATTTGTGCATAATTTCATTTATGACCTGATCATGTATTATTTTGAAAATGAGAAACATCAAATGACTGAGAAAAAAGTAACCATTTGAGAATCACTTGGGAGCAGAGATTACAATTTTCACTTCATTTACATTCACATTTATTGATTAGAATTTTTTGGATCAGATTTAATGATAAACTTTTTATTATTTTTTTATTTTTTTTTTATTTTTTAACATTTTATTTATTTCTGAGAAGGAGGAGAGAAAGCATGAGCAGCGTAGGGTCAGAGACCGAAGGAGACACAGAATCCGAAACAGGCTCCAGGCTCTGAGCTAGCTGTCACCACAGAGCCCGATGCAGGCAGGGCTCAAACCCATGAACCGTGAGATCATGACCTGAGCCAAAGTCGGACGCTTAATCGACTGAGCCACCCAGGCGTCCCTAATGATATAATTTTTAACTTGCAGTAATTTTTACTATTTCAAAACTAATAGAAATATATTAATATTTACAGAAGATAAACCCTTCTGAAAACATCCATAGAAGATTTTATTTTCAGGATGGTAGACTGATAAATATACGTAGGTGGGACTTTTCTGTAGTAGTGTACTCAATCTCATGTAATATAATCATCGTCTTTGAAGGATTTTGTAGTTTAAGTGCCTTAATCAAAATTTCATTCATACTTTTTAAATTCAAAATTCCTTTGGCCAAGGTGGCAAAATTCAGCATATTTTGAAAGTAATTTCGACACTTAATGTACATTCCCTCCCATTACTTTTCTCATATTAGCTGAAATGATTACATGACTTTGACCTATACTTTAACAAAATTGATCTTTAGTAATAAATAAGCAAATAAACAAGAATTCAGCGATATATTTATATACCTATTGAAAGGAAGATTATTTCCCGTTATTTTCATAGATAAATCTTCATCACCTAAATCTGCCTTTATTTTTCCTTTTATCCATAGTTATCTGCACCTATTTCTGAAAAAAATGACATCAAAATTTTTTCTGTATAAACTCCTCAAAGAAACATCAAAGAAAAGGCCATGCAATATTCCCATTTGTTCACCATAAGGTGTTATGTATGTATATATGTATACACATATGCATAGCTAAATAAAAAAGAGATACAGAATGACAGGCAGGTAGACAGGGAAGATACATACTAGTTTCCCATATGGTTTGTGTTTTCTCCCATTATTTTGTTATTCCCAGTAAAATGAATATACAGTGTTATATTAGTTCAGGTGTACAATACAATGATTTAATAATTCTATACAGTATTCAATGCCTATCATAAGTGCACTCATAATGCCCTTCACCTATTTTTGTATCCTTCCCAAACACTTCCCCTCAAGTAAAAAACCATCAGTTGCTTCTCTAGTTAAGAGTCTGTTTATGATTTGTCTCTTTTTTTCCTTCATTCCTTTGTTTTGTTTCTTAAATTCCACATGAATGCAATGATATTTGTCTTTCTCTGTCTTATTTCACTTAGCATTACGCTCTTAAGGTAAGTACATACATGTTGCAAATGGCAAGATTTCATTCTTTCTTAAGGCTAAGTAATGTTCCTGTGTGTGTGTATGTATTGTGTTTATTCATCTATGGATGGACAACTGGGTTGTTTCCATTATTTTGCTATTATAAACAGTGCTGCAATAAAAGTAGGGGTGCTGGTATCTTCTCAAATTAGTGTTTTAATATTCTTTGGATAAAAATAATCAGTAGTAAGATTATTGGATCATCTGGTAGTTATGTTTTTAATTTTTTGAAGAAACTTCATACTGTTTTTCATAGTGGTTGAACCAATCTGCATTCCCACCAACAGTGCACAAGGGTTCCTTTTTCTCCACATCCTTGCCAACATATCTCTTGTATTTCATATTTTAGCCATTCTAACAGGTGGGGAGGGATACCTTATTATGGTTTTCATTTGCACTTCCCTGATGATTAGTGATATTGAGTATCTTTTCATATGTTCCTGGACTCTCTGTTTTGTTTTGTTTTTGAAGGAATGTCTGTTAATGTCTTCTCCCCATTTTTAAACTGGATCATTTGTGTTTATCATGTTGAGTTGTAGAAGTTATTTATGTATTTTGGATACTAACCTTGTATCAGACAGATCGTGTGAAAATTTCCTCTTCTATTCAGTAGGTTGCCTTTTTGTTTTGTTGGGTTTCCTCTACTTTTTAGAAGCTTTTTATTTTAATGTAATCCCAATAGTTTACTTTTGGTTTGTTTCCCTTGCCTGTGATTTATCTAGAAAAGATTCAATGACCAGTGTCAAAGAAATTATTGTCCTTGTTTTCTTTATGAATCTTATGGTTTCAAGTCTAACATTTAGGTCCCTAATCTATTTTGACCTTATTTTTGTGTATCCTGCAAGAAAGTGGTCCAGTTTCATTCTTTTTCATCTACCTGTCCAGTTTTCCCAGCATCATTTGTTGAAAGACTTCTTTTTCCCATTGTGTATTATTGCCTCCTTTGTTATAGATTAGTTCACCATATAACTGTGGGTTTATTCCTGGGGCCACTATTCTGTTACTCTGATCTATGTATCTATTTTTATGGCAGTAACATACTGTTTGGATTACTACTCCTTTGTAGTATAACTTGAAATTTGTAATTGTGGTATCTCCAGCTTTTGGTTTTGTTTTTTTCTTTTTGAAGATCACTCTATTTAGGGTCTTTTGTGGTTCCTTACCAATTTTAGGATTCTTTGTTCTAGTTGTGTGAAAAATGCTGTTGGTATTTTCACAGGGATTGCATTAAATCTGTAGATTGCCTTAGGCAGAATGGACACTTGAACATTTGTTCTCCCAATCCATGATCATGGAATAGCATTTCATTTGTGTGATCTTCAGTTTCTTTCATCAAAGGTTTATAGTTTGCAAATTTCATGTGGCATCTGGCTGGCTCAGAATAGAGTATGTGACACTTGGTCTCAAGGTTGTTAAGTTCAAGCCCCATGTTTGGTGTAGAGATTACTTATAAACAAACAACAACAACAAAGTACTAATCTTTCACCTCCTTGGTTAAGTTTCTTCTTACATAATTTATTATTTTTGGTACAACTGTAAACAGTATTGTATTCTTAATTTCTCTTTTGCTACTTCATTATTAGAGTGTAGAAATGCAACAGATTACTGTTTATTGATTTTGTATTCGATGACCTTATAAAATTCAATTATCAGTTCTAGGAGTTTTGCTTTGTATTTGGTGGAATCTTTAGAATTTTCTATAGATAATATTATATCATCTGCAAATGGTGAAGGTTTTAATTCGTCCTTGCCAATCTCAATGCCTTTTCTTTCTTTTTCTTATCTGATTGCTGGGCTAGGAATTCCACCTCCATGTAGAATAAAACTGATGAGAGTCCTTTGTTCCTGATGCTGGGAGAAAAGCTCTGTTTTTCACCGTTGAAAATACCCATGTTAGCTGTGGGTATTTTTGCATATGATCCTTACTATGTTATGTTGAGGTATGTTCTCTCTAAATGTACACTGTTGAGTGCTTTTATCATGAATGAATGTTGTACTTGGTCAAATGATTTTTCTGCCTCTGTTCAGATGTTCATATGGTTTTTAACTTTTACTGATGTGATGTACCAAACTAATTGGTGAATACTGAATCATCCTTGCATCCCCAAAATAAATCCCACTTTATTGTGGTATATGATTTGCTTAAAAATGTATTGTTGTATTCACTTTGAAAATATTTTGTTGAGGATTTTTACATCTTTGTTTATCAGAAATATGGGCCTGTAGTTCTTTAACTTTGTAGTATCTTTTTTCTGGTATCAGGGTAATACTGGCCATATAGAATTAATATGGAAGGTTTCCTTCCTCTTCTATTTTTAGAATAGTTTGTGAAGAATAGTTATTAATGCTAGTTTTTTTTTTTAATTTTTTCATGTTTATTTTTAAGAGAGAGAGACAGGGCAAGAGCAGGGGAGGGGCAGAGAGAGAGGGAGACACAGAATTTGAAGCAGGCTCCAGGCTGTGAGATGTCAGCACAGAGCCCAATGTGGGGCTTGAACCCACAAACTGTGAGATCATGACCTGAGCTAAAGTTGGATGCTTAACTGACTGAGCTACCCAGGTGCCTAAACACTACTTTAAATGTTTGACAGAATTCACCTTTGAAGCTATCTGGTCATGGACTATCCTGATTCACTTTGGGAAGGTTATTTGTTTCTAGGACTTGATCCATTCCTTCTAGGTTGACCAATTTGTTGGCAAATAATTTTTTATAGTAAATATTCTTATAATCTTTAGTGCTTCTGTTGGGTTGGTTGTTAATTTTCCTTTTTCACTTCTGATTTTGAGCTCTCCCTCTCTCTTTTTTGATTAGATTGGCTAATGGTTTATCAATTTTATTGATCTTTTTGACAAATCGCCTGCTTATTTCATTGACCTGTTTTATTTTTTTTAGTTTCTATTTTTAAAAAATTCTGTTCTAATATTTATTATTTCCTTACTTCTACTAGTTGTAGGTTTTGTTTGTTTTTCTAGATCCATTAGATATAAGGTTAGGTTATTTATTTGAGATTCTTGTTGCTTCTTGAGGTAGGCCTGTCTCTGAAAACAACTTTTGCTATACCCCAAAGATTGTGGGCCATTGCGTTTCATTTTCATTTGTCTCCATGCATTTTTTTATTTCCTCATTGTTTTTTTTGGTTGGCCCACTAATTATTTCATAGTATGTTTTTTAACCCCAAGTATTTGTCTTCTTTATAGATTTTTTTCTTGGTGTTCATTTCTACTTTAAAATTGTTCAAAATTCTTACGGTGTGACTTCAATTTCTTCAATTTGTTGAGACTTGTTTTGTGGCTTAACATGTGATCTATTCTGGAGAATGTTCCATGTACCCTTGAAAGAATGTTTTCTTCTGTTTTAAGATGGGATGTTCTGAGTACTATCTGTTAGATCCATCTAGTCCAATGTGTCATTAAAAGCAGCCATTTCCTTGTTGATTTTCTGTCTGGATGATCTGTCCCTTGATTTAAGTGGGGTGTTAAAGTGCCTTATTATTATTGTACTGTTACTTCCTTTGTGTTTGTTAATAGCTGCCTTAAGTATATGGGTGTTTCATGTTGGGTGCATAAATATTTACAATCATTTTATCTTCTTGTTTGATTCTTCCCTTTACCTACTATCTTTGTGTTTTGTTGCAGTCTTTATTTTACAGCCTTTTTTTTTCTTTTTTAATTTTTGAGAGGGAGAGAGAGAGCGCGTGAGAGAGAGAGCAAGCAGGGGAGGGTCAAAGAGAGGAGGAGATACAGAATCTGAAGGCAGGCTCCAGGCTCTGAGCTAGCTGTCAGCACAGAGCCCAACACAGGCTCGAAACCCATGAACTGTGAGATCATGACCTGAGCCGAAGTCAGACGCTTAACTGACTGAGCCACTCAGGCACCCCAATTTTACAGTCTATTTTCTCTAAGTATTGCTGTCCAAGCTTTATTTTCACTCCCATTCTGTAACAAATGCTTTCCCATCCCCTCACTTTGAATGTGCATGTGTCTTTAGGTCTGAACTGAGTCTTTTTAGGCTGCATATAGATGGGTCTTGCTTTATCCATTCTGTTAACCTTGTGTGTTTTGATTGGAGCATTTAGTCCATTTATATTCAAACTAAATATTGATAAGTACTAATGCCATTCTATTACTTGTTTTAAGGTTGTTTTGCAGTTCTTTGTTCTTTTCTTCTCTTACTATCTTCTCTCATGCTTTGCTGGCTTTCTTGAGTTCTATACTTTGATCCCTTTATCTTTACTCCTGTATCTTTAACCAGTTTCTGATTTGTGGTAACCAATAGGTTTATATTTAACACTGCATATAGCAGGCTGTATTAAGTTGTTCGTCACTTTAAGTTTGAACTCATTGTAAAGCACTAACGTTTAACTCATCCCCTCCCCACATTTTATGTGGATGGTGTCACACTATATATTCTTTCACTAATATACTTAATTTTATTACTTTTGTGCTTTCTACTTTTCTGTTGCTTATGGTTTTTCTTTTCAACTCAAAGAGTCCGATTTTAATACATCATGTAAAACTGCTTTAATGTTGATGAATTCCTTAATTCCTTTAACATTTGTTTGCCTGGAAAACTTCCTCTCTTCCCTTCTGAGTGATAGCCCTGATGGATAAAGTATTCTTGGTTTTAGGGTTTTTTTCTTTTTCTGTTCCCTTTCAGTACTTTGAATATGCCATGTCCCTTCTGGCTGGCAAAATCTATACTAAAAACTCAGCTGATGGGATTTCCCTTGTAGGTACCTATTTTCTTTCTCTTCCTGCTTTAAATGTTTTTCTTTATCACTATTTTTTGCTAGTTTATGTATCTATGTATGATGTGAAGCTCCTTGGGCTGATTTTGTTGTGAGTATCTGTGCCTCCTGGATCTGTTTCTCTGTTTCCTTCCCCAGACTAGGGAAGTTTGCAGCTGTTACTTACTTACATAAATTTTCTGGTCCCTTTTTCCTTTTTCTTCTAGGATCTCTATAATGTGAAGGTTATTACATGTGATGGTATTGCTGAATTCCCTTAATCTATTTTTTTTTTCTTTTTTCAGCTTCAAGGCTTTCTATGACTGTCTTCCAGGTCACTGATCCATTATTTTGCTTCCACTAGTCTAATATTCATTCTCTGGGGTGTATTTTTAATTTCACGTATTGGTTAAAATCTTATCGGTTATTTTATGTTTTCCATCTCTTTGCTGAAGGTGTCACGGAGATCCTTCACTCTTTCCTCAATCTGGTATCTTTGTGACCATTATTTTGAATTCCTTATGAAGCATATTATCTCCATTTCATTTAGCTTTCCTGCTGACATTTTGTTCAGTTTGTTCATTTGGGACATATTTCTCTGTCTCATTTTGTCTAACTCACTCTGAGTCTGTTTCTGTGTGTTAGAAAATTCAGCTACATCTCCTTCTCTTGAAGTACTGGCTTTATGAAAAAGAGCTCCTATAGAGCTTCACAGTACAATGTTCCCCATTCACGAGAACCTGATGCTTCAGAACTATATCCAATGTGTGTTATGTGCCCCCTACTACTGTGTCTGAGCCAACTGCCTGCAATGGCTCTCTTTTCTTGTTATGGACAGGAGTTGATCCTTCTTTTTAAAGGCCAGTCTAGGGTCACCTTGGGCTTCATTTAGGTCAGACCAGGCGTTTGCCAGAGCCCTGGTATCACCCCAATGCTGACCCCAGAGCAGTTTTCATTAGTGGGCGAAGCCTGAATCTACAGCAGATGTCTGCCTCCAGCCTACTGCTGGAGCACATAACTGGTATGTTTTGTTTGTTTTTTCCCTCCTCACAGTGCAGGACTGAGTTTGATTTGGTGCTGTGTCCATGCTGCCCGCACAGTGCCACAATTTGGTACAGTTTTGGATGGACTCCATCCTAGTGCATGTTGAATAGGAGAGATCCACAGGAGAACACAGTGGGGGAGAGGGGGGTATTAGTGTTATTAGCAAGGTTTGCACAAGTCAGTTGTAGGAGGGGAGCTGAAGCTGCTTTGGAAATTCCTGCCAGCATCAGGCTGGAGGGAGGTGGATCCACAGAAAAATTTAGGGACAGGGTGAATGGTATTATCAAAGTTAGCACTGGTCAGCTGTGGGAGGGGACCTGTGGCTGCCTTTAAAGACTCCTGCTGCATGGGTGGGGGTAGGACCACCAACCAGGTGGAGAGTGTTCAAATGGTGCTGTTCCTACAGGTATCACCTTACCTAGGCTGGGGATGGTGCAAGGAAATGGTGACACCAGTTCTGTTTTTGTAGTAGTCTCCCAGATCCCTGTCCCTCCAGCACATGTTCCGAGATTAGTAAATAAATCTCCTTCCCATATACCCCAGCATTTTTCAAACTGCTGCTTCTATGTTGTATCTCAAGGGGGTTGTTATGCCATCTCTTTAAAGGGCAGGGACTCAGTTTCCTATAGCCCTCTGGCTCTTCCAAAGCCAAACCCACTAATTTATTTATTTTAAATTTATTTACTTTTGAGAGAAAGTATTGAGTGGGGAGTGGCAGAGACAGAGAGAGAGAGGATCCCAAGCTGGCTCTACACTGTCACACAGAGCCTGATGTGGACCTTGATTTCAAACACTGTAAGATCATAGCCTGAACAAAAACCGAGAGACCCTTAACCAAATGAACCATCCACGTGCCGCAAAACCCACTGATTTTTAAAGTTTCAGATGTTGAGTGCCAATGATTGTAAAAAAACTCATGAAGTTAAGCCCTTCTAGTTTTCAAAGCCAAATTTTAAGTGGATTCCTCTTCCCAGTGAAGGTCCCTCTGTATGGGGTGTCCAAGGTGTTCCTCTCCCTCTCCACACCTGTATCGGCCCCTCCCACACACATTCATGGGTCAGTTTGGCTTTCAGTCTGATCTCTGCCCTTCCTCATTCTAAATGATCTTTTCTCTACATTTAGCTGTGGAGAGTCTGTTCTGCCAGTCTTTGGGTCATTCTCTAGGTTATTTATATTGATATGGGATTATCTACACATATCTGTGGGATGAAATGAGCTTAGGATCTTTCTACTCTACCATCATACATGGCAGTCTCTCCCATTATTACTTTTTTAATGTTTATTTTTGAGAGAGACAGAGCATGAACGGGGGAGGGGCAGAGAGAGAAAGAGAGACATAGAATCCGAAGCAAGCTCCAGGCTCTGTGCAGTTAGCACAGAGCCCGATATGGGGATAGAACTCAGGAACCATGAGATCATGACCTAAGCTGAAGTCGGACACTTAACTGAGGCACCCAGGCGCCCTGCCTCCTGTTATTTTTTTAACTGGTGTTCCAAGGTACTTCCCACTGGAATTTATGTTAATAGGCACATTTAAGCACCTATAATTTCCCTAAAATTTCAATTTGCCTAAAAACTGCTGTAGTCCTGATCTGATGCCAGTGAAATGGAACTTCAGAATCTAAAGGAACCAAAATAATCTAGGTAGGAAGTGCCCCCTATCTCTAGGCAACACCAGTGTGTGCACATATGAAGGACTGGCATGTAGATGAATGTTGATCGAGGAATGACAAAGAAAACATCTTATGGGTGGTGAGAATAAAGAAAACAAACACTCTAATTTCCAAAAAATTGTATTTCACAGACATCAAACCAAATCGACCGTTTCTCCTTAAAAAAATATTTAGTAAGAAAAAAGCTTTCCCCCCCCAGTATCTGCCTCTCCTTAACCCCTTTTGCCTATTTTCTCCTCCCAACACATATAGAAATTATTGGTCTATTTATAGTTCTGATTCTTATATTTGAGAACTCATTTTTTAAATACTCCACATGAATGTAAAATCATTTGGTATTTGCTTCCCCAGTCTACTAATCTCACTTAGCAATTATACCCTCTATGTATATCCATATTGTTGTAAATGGTAACTCTTATTTTTTATGGCTTAGCAATATTCCATTTTATATAGATACATTATTCATCTATTGTGGACACTTAGGTTGCTTCCATATCTTGGCTATTGCAAATGATGCTGCAACAAACTTAAGAGTGCATTTATCTTTCAAAAAAGTGTTTTTGTACTTGGCTCAATTTCCATTAGTGGAATTATTGAATTATAAGGTATTTCTATTTTTACATTTTTGAGGACACTCAATAGTTTTCCACAGTATCTGTACCAATTTGCATTCTCACTAATGGCACACGAGTGCTCCTTTTTCTCCATATCCTGGCCAACATTTGTTCTTTCTTTCCTTTTTGATTCTAGCCATTCTGACAGGTGTAAAGTGACATCTTATTGTGGTTTAGGTCTGCATTTCCCTGATTAGTGATGCTGAGCATCTTTTTATGTGTTTGTTGACCATCTTTATGTCTCCTTTGGAAAAATGTCATGACCTGACACTGAAGACTTAAATGCTCTTGTCCTCTGCCCATTCTTAACCAGATTGTTTTTCTTGGGTTTTGAGTTATATAAGTTCTTTATATATTTTGGATATAACCCCTTGCCAGATGTATCATTTGCAAATACCTTCTCCCACTCAGTATAAGTCGCCTTTCTGTTGATGGTTTCTTTTGCTGAGCAAAAGCTTTTTAACTTTAGTAGAGTCCTAATAGCTTAATTTTGCTTCTGTTTCCCTTGCTTGAGGAAATTTATCCAGAAGAATGTTGCTAAGACCAACGCAAAGAAATTACTGTTTATGTTTTCCTGAAGGAGTTTTATGGTTTCAGGTCTCACATCTAGGTCTTTAATCCATTTTGAGTTTATTTTTGTGTATGGTGTAAGAAAGTGTTCCAGTTTCCTCTTGTAAGTGTCCAGTCTTCCCAATACCATTTATTGAAAACACTGGCTTTTCCCCACGTATATTCTTGCCTCCTTTTTCAAAGATTTATTGACCATATAAGCATGGATTTATTTCTGGGCTCTCTGTTCCATTGATTTAAGTTTTTGTTGTTGTTGTTTTTTCTCCCAATACCATACTGTTTTTATTACTACTTCTTTGTAGTACATTTGGAAATCTGGGATTGTGCTACCTTCAGCATTGTTCTTTTTTAAGATTGCTTTGGCCATTCAAGGTCTCTTGTGGTTTCATATAAATTTTAGTATTATTTGTTCTAGTTCTGTGAAGGAAAGAAGGCATTCTTATGGACCTTCTTGAATCAGTAAGCTCTCTATATTTAAAGAAACTACTGCTTTTGTGAAGAATTCCCATTAGGCTTTCAAGTTTTAGAGGCACCTGGGTGGCTCAACTGGTTAAGTGTCCAACTATTGGTATCGGCTCAGCTCATGATCTCATGGTTTGTGAGTCTGAGCACCACATCTGGCTCTGTGCTGACAGTGAGGAGCCTGCTTCAGATCCTCTGTATCTCTCTCTCTTTGACCCTCCCCTGCTCACTCACTCACTCTCAAAATAAACAAATATTAAATAAAAAGGAAAAATATTCTCAAATTCAAAAAGATTCAGGGAAAATACAGTAACTGTGTACTGAAGAAGCATTGCTTGTAACACACAGCTCCAAAGCACACACATTCAAAAGCTAGTTCTTAATCTTATTTTGTAGCATGTATCATGAACTTGGCAGAAAATTCAACAAAAAATAAATACAAATAATTTCTATTCTGATATTTCTGGGGAAAATCAGTATATAAGCTTTCATATATATATATATGCAAACACATCTTATACCAGGAGAAAAAAAAAACTGACATATTTACTATTTAAGAATCAACCTTATTTTCCTTTGAGGCATAAGCTAATCCCATTTCTGAACATTCTGAAAGCTACCCATTAAAGAAGTACTCCCAGTGTTCTAGGAGTATTCATTATGATATCACTAAATAAAGCAAAGCTAATTAAATCCTAGTAGTATTACAAGTATATCTAATAAGATTATTTACCTGCTTTCAAATCTATGTACTTGGAGGATCATGCTGATGTAGGGATAAAAAATCTTCAATTTCAATATTTCCATCAGTACTGAAAAACCAGAAATCTATTCACTACTGAAAAAACTGCTTTTTAGGTTTGAGACAAATGATCAATACAGTAATACTGGATTAGACACGGGTAAAAATTGTCACTTTTTTAAAAATTTACATACAAGTGAGCAAATAGTGCAACAGTGATTTCAGGAATAGATTCCTTAATGTGCCTTACCCATTTAGCTCATCCCCCCTCCCACAAACCCTCCAGCAACCCTCAGTTTGTTCTCTATATTTAAAAGTCTCTTATGCTTTGTCCCTCTCCCTGTTTTTATATTATTTTTGCTTCCTTTCCCTTATGTTAATCTGTTTTGTATCTTAAATTCCTCACATGAGCGAAGTCATAGGATATTTGTCTTTCTCTAATTTTGCTTAGCATAATACCCTCTAGTTCTACCCATGTAGTTGCAAATGGAAAGATTTCATTCTTTCTTTCTGACGGCCGAGTAATACTCTACTGTATATATATCACATTGTCTTTATTCATTCAGCCATCAATGGACACTTGGGCTCTTTCCATACTCTGGCCATTGTCGATAGCGCTGCTATAAACAAACGTTGGGGTGCATGTGCCCCTGTATCCCTTAAATAAATACACAGTAGTGCATTTGCTGGATCATAGGGTAGTTCTATTTTTAATTTTTTGAGGACCTCCATACTGTTTTCCAGAGTGGCTGCACCAGTTTGCATTCCCACCAGCAGTGCCAAAGAGATTCTCTTTCTCCACAACCTCGTCAACATTTGTCATTGCCTGAATTGTTAATTTTAGCCATTCTTATTGGAGTGAGGTGGTATCTCATTGTGGTTGAGTGATGATGAGTGATGTTGAGCAGTTTTTCATGTGTCTATTTTCCATTTGGATGTCTTCTTCGGAAAAGTGTCTATTCATATCTTTTGCTCATTTATTCAATGGATTATTTGTGTTTTGGGTGTTGAGTTTGATAAGTCCTTTATAGATTTTGGATACTAACCTTTTGTCTGAATGTCATTTGCAAATATCTTTTCCCATTCCGTTGGTTGCCTTTTACTTTTGCTGATTCTTTCCTTTGCTGTGCAGAAGCTTTTTGTTTTCATGAGGTCCCAATAGTTCGTTTCTGCTTTTGTTTCCCTGGACTCTGCAGATGTGTTGAGTAAGAAGTTGCTATGGCCGAGGTCAAAGATTTTTTTTCCTGCTTTATCCTCTAGAATTTTGATGGCTTCCTGTCTTACATTTAGGTCTTTTATCCATTTTGAGTTTATTTTTGTGTATGGTGTAAGAAAGTGGTCCAGGTTCATTTCCCTGCATGACACTGTCCAGGTTTCCCAGCACCATTTGCTGAAGAAATTGTCTTTATTCCATAGGAAAAATTTTTCCTGCTTTGTCAAAGATTACTTGGCCATCTTTGTGGGTCCATTTCTGGTTTCTCTATTCTGTTCACTGATCTGAGTGTCTGTTTTTGTGGCAGTACCATACTGTCTTGATGATTACAGCATTGTAGCACATCTTGAATTTGGGATTGTGATGCCACCAGCTTTGGTTTTCTTTTTCAGGATTGCTTTGGCTATTTGGGGTCTTTTCTGGTTCCATACAAATTTTAGGAGTGTTTGTTCCCGCTCTGTGAAGAATGCTGGTGTTATTTTGATAGGGATTACAAAAATCAAGTCACTTTTGAAAATGAGGAAGGGGAATGGGAAAGCTGAGTTCCCATCTTATAAATAAAATCGAGAAGGTGATAAATATATATATACATATATTTTTTAAGTTTATTTATTTATTTTGAGAGAGAGAAAGGTTCAGGAAGGCTCCACACTGTCAGTACAGAGTCTGATGTGGGGTTCTATCTCATAAACCACGAAATCATGACCTGAGGTGAGATCAAGAGCCAGACGTTTAATTGACTGAGCCACCCAGATGCCCTGAGAAGGTGGTAACAGTTTTTTAAAAGTCATCTGACACAATTATGAAAACAGTAAAATTTTGCTTTTGCTTTGGTTAAATATTTTTGGTTTCTTCTCAAAGTTACCCATATTCTCTTGTACCATTATTTTTTGATATTCATCATTTTGTTCCATGACAGTACTGTTAAAATATGTTTCCACTTTTTTTGTTAAACTTAAGTTTTTATCTTATTTTCAGATGTGGACAAGGATGGAAAGGAAATCGGTGCCACATTAAGGTTAACCCTTCTGCAGATTTCATGTACACTCAGAACAGTAGGTGACATTGTGACTAAATAATTGCTTGAATTTGGAATTTGTAACAGTTTACCATGAATATCTTTTTAATTGGTTTGAAATTCCAGATATGTGGACTCTCCTGGGGATTGGATTAGCTTTCCTGATGATTCATATTACACTTTCAGTCTTGTGTTTTCTTGCAAACAGAAAAGGACCAGTCAGGTAAGCCTTTGATTACTGAATAAAATGTACTGTGGTAGAACAATTTTGACACATTTGCTCCATTTTTCTTTCACTCCATTTTACATGCAGGTAACTTTGTGTTTCTATATTTTATGGATTTCTTTCTTTGTGATCAGGATGTTAGGAGCTCCTTAACAATAAATCATTCTTCATTTTTCAGTAAAAAGCCTTAAGTTTACTTTTCACATTATGTTAAAAGCAGTTTTGATGACAACAAGAAAGGGAGCATGGCATCCTCCACAGATTAAAAGACATGAGTGTCCCACTTTCTGGTGGTGCCTGGGGAACTGTGCAACAGATATTTTCTTGGCTCTCCCAGTCAACTTGTAACATCAGTATTTCAGGCAAAGACTCCCATGTTCTAGGTAATTTACAGAACAGAGACCAAGAGCTGCCACACCTAAAGGAACTAATGCAAAACTAAGAAGACCCCGATTACTGGAGGGAGAGCCTGGGAAGATAGCAGAGGAGGAGGATCCTAAGTTCACCTTTTCCCATGGATATATTTACATAACAGCCACATCGGTACAACTCAGAAAATGAACCAAATAATGGCAGAAGTGGCTCCATGCAGTGAAGTCTAGAGCAGAGGTCACCATTAAAAATGGCAGGAAGGACAGAGAAACAGTCAGGAACCAAACTCCAGCAAGATTAACCACAAACAGGAAGGATACCACAATCACAAAGCAGGGAGATGAACAGACCACACAGTAGGTGGCCCTGCACTGGAAAGACAAGTCCCCATAATATTTAGCTTTGAAAAACAGTGGGGCTTAACTAGAGTTTTAATAGCCAGCAGAGCTTAAAACTGGGTACTTTAAAAATTAGGAGGCTCTACTCAGGAAGAGCTGGAGGCCAATATGAAACTGAGTCCCTACCCTTAAAGACAGAGTGTAACAAACAACCCTCCAAAATATACAGCGTAGAAGCAGCAGTTTAAAAACTACCTGGGGTATGCACAAACTAGATTTCTTTACTAATCTTGGAATGGATGTTGCAAGGAGATTTTTAGGGGATCTTTAGGAGAATTATCCAATAGTATAAAAGCTAGCAGGTGACCTTTCTCCCTGACAGCTCAGACACCTTCAAGAATGAGTATGAATACTCTTTACCTCGCTTTGCAACACTACATACCTTGCCGCAGTGTCCTCCTATGGATCTGCCTCATCATACCTGCCCAAATGGGCAGGAGTCACTCCAAAGCAGTGACTGTCAAGTCTCATTCTACAAGTAGCCCTGCTCGGAACCGGTAACTCTCTACATCTCTCCGCCTACCTTGCAGACACTGCACGCCCTATGTTATACTGCAGACTCACTGCATTCAATCTGCTCCACTGGGGAGGAATCTCTCCATAGCTGCTGCTTCTTTATTTTAATGTTTTATTTATTTTTGAGAAAGAGATAAAGACAGCATGAGAGGGGAGGGTCAGAGAGAGATGGAGACACAGAATCTGAAGACAGGCTCCAGGCTCTGAGCTGGCTGTCAGCACAAAGCCTGATGCAGGGCTCAAACCCACGAACCGTGAGATCATGACCTGAGCCTAAGTCGGACACTTAACCAACTGAGCCACCCAGGTGCCCTACAATAGCTTCTGATGAATATCATCCTGTAAGCAACATAACAGTGAACAGCACCACTCCAAAGTGACTCCTGCCCTGGGGAGAAGAGAAAATAACCACACACATCAATTCTACTGCAGCTCCAGCAGGGGCCTAGGGGCAGCTATCTAATCAGACTGCCAACACCACCCACCAACAAAACCCTCATAGGGGACATCACAAGGAAAAAGCCCTGTAGTTCAAGAGTAACTGCAACCCCAACAGACTGGGGACAGAGATTTTGTCTCACTGAAGACCCCACTCACCAATGAAACCCTCTTAGGAGACAGTGTAGGGAGAGTGTCCTGCAGTTTCATGCTTCCACAGCCCCAGCAAATGGGCTGATGGCAGGCATTTGGTCTAATCCAAGTTAGGCAGGGCAACCTCAGATTAGCCCAAGGACCAAACCCTACCCAGAACAGAGAAAGGGGGCCATTGCAGAAGACTGGGCAGAAGGCAAATGAAGCTCAGCCACAGCTGTGGGGCATATTCAATATATATGTCACTTCTGCAGTCACTGGTTCTGGTGAACAGGAGACAGTGCTCTGCAAAGTGCCATAGGACGTCTTCTTTGTAGCCCCAGTTTCAAATCGGAATATAGCTGACTTTCTTACTACAAAGTACCAATCACAAAGACTTGGGCAAAATGAGGAGACTGAGGAATATATCACAAATGAGACAAATGGACAAAATGACAATAGAAGAGCTAAAAGAAATGGAGATAAGCAATATACCTGACAGAGAACTCAAAGTGATGGTCATAAAGATACTGGACGAGAGAAAAGAGTGGAGGATCTCAGTGAGACCTTCAACAAAGAGCCAGAAAACATTAAAAAAAAAAAAAAACAATCAGAAATGAAGAACTAAATAACAGATATATTCAAAACAAAAGAATAAACATTTACATATACATATTGTTTTCATGGGCACATAGGATATTCTCCAGAACAGATCACATGTAGTGATAGTGTTAAAGCAATAGTTTTAAAGCAATCACTATCAAATTAGAATAAATAATCCTAAAATTTATCAGGTACTACCAAAGACCCCAAATAGCCAAAGCCATCTTGAAAAACGAAGAAAACTGTAGGTATCACAATCCCAGATATCAAGATGAACTACAAAGATATAGTAATCAAAACAGTATGCTACTGGCACAAAAACAGACACATAAATCAACAGAACAGAATAGAGAGCTCCAAAGTAAACCCATTTTTATAGTTCAATTAATCTTCAACAAAGGAGACAAGGATATACAATGGGAAAAAGAACATCCCTTCAGTAAATGGTGCTGGGAAAAGTGGACAGTTCTATGTAAAAGAAAGAAATGGATGATACCAAAATAACAAAAAACAGAAAGAAAAAACAACCTCAAAATGAATTGAAAATCTAAAAGTGAGACATGAAACCATCAAATTCATACAAGAAAACATAGGCAGTGACTTTTAAAGGCAACCATTGAAACATTTTTTCTAGACAGGTTTCCTCAGGCAAGGGAAACAAAAGTAAAATTAAACTATTACACCTATACCGTAAAAAAGGCTTCTGCACTGCAAAGGAAACAGCTGACAAGACAATAAGGCAACTTACTTAACAGAAGATATTTGCAAATGATATATCTGAAGAAGGGTTAATATCCAAAATACATAAATAACTTATATAAATCAACACCCAAAAAAACAATCTGCTTAATAATGGGCAGAGGATTTGACCATTCTGGTCCTCAGTGTCAGGTCATGACATTTTACCAAAGGAGAAACACAGATGGCCAAGAGTCACAGGAAAAGATGTTCAACATCACTATTCATAAGAGAAATGCAGATTGAAACCACAATGAGATATCACCTTACAGCTGTCAGAATGGCTAAAATAAGAAAAGACAAAAAAATAACAAGTGTTGGCAAGGATAAGGAGAATGAGGAACCCTCATAAACGTAGGTAGTAATGCATATTGGTGCAGCCACTCTATCATATGGAGGTTCCTCAAAAAAATTGAAAATAGCATTACCATTTGATCCAGTAATTCCACTGCTGAGTTATTTACCCAGTAAAGGTATAAGCTTCTTTATGTTTACTGCAGCATTATTTACAATAACCAAATTATGAAAGCAACCTAAGTGTCCATCATAGATGGACAGTAATCTGTCCAAACAATGGCATATTTCTCAGCTATAAGGAAGAAGTAAATCTTCCTATTTGCAACAACACAGATGGATCTATAGGGTATAATTCTAAGTTATATAAGACTGTCAGATAAAGACAAATACCATATGATTTCACTTGTGTGGAATTTTATAAATGAAACAAAGAAAAAAGACAAAAAAATCAGTCTCATACAGAAAACTGGTGGTTGTCGCAGGGAGGTGGGTGGGCAATGGGTAAAATGGATACAATGGACTAAGAGTACACTTATCCTAATAAGCACTGAGAAATGTGCTTAAATGTAGAACTTCTTGAATCATTATAATGTATATCTGAAACTTAATATAAAGCTGTATGTTCTGCATATTCCAATTCAAAATAAAAAACAAAACAAAACAAAAAACCAAGAAGAGCTTACAATCTACAGTGCCACTGAGGACCCTGGGAATTTTTACCCAATACCCATCTTCCTATTCTTCTAGATGGGATACAAGTTACCCTGATAAAGAAAATGACTGAACTGAGCAAGATGAGGGCTCAGAATAAGATTTAATGAAATTTTAAGAAATTAGATTTGCAGCAACACTGATGTGTCACAGAATACTCAATAACTCCATTTTCCTTGGTGCCAACTTCTATCTCTCCTACCTGATGAATTCTTCTCAGATCTCCAGCCTGCAATCATGATAATTAGTAGGCACCAATCTTGACATCATCAATTAAGGCATTTATTACAGAATTATGGTGTTCATCAGAAAAAAGAGATCTGACATTTTCAATCTATTACTATCAAGAAGATCTTACTCATCTATTAATTCTTTAATTTCTTATGTGCTTAAAATATACCAAAGTGGATGCAAACATAAATGAGAAACAGTCTGGACTTAAAGGAATTTGTAATCTAGTGAGAAAGATATACACAAAGCTGTTAAATGAAATACTGATTTTGTTCTGGAATGCACATGTTAGGGTTCTCCACAAAACAGAAATAATTAGATAAATATTGTACTTTTTCTGTTTGTGTTTATGTACACACATATTTAAATATTTAAATATCTTAATATATTAACATATATGACAAAATACAAACATTAATATATGTTAATATATCTTAAGATAAACATTTTTATTAAAAAGATATATATAATATACTTATTGATAAAATAATATAATTCAAAATACTAATATACTGAAACAAAGATTCATTTTCAAGAATTGTCTCATGTGATCATTGGGGCTGGCAAGCATGGAATTTGTAGGGCAGGCTGGTAAGCTGGAAATTCATGTAAGAGTTGATGGTGCTAGCCTGAGTCCAAAATCTGCCAGGCAACTATCAGCCTTGAAACAAAGGTAGGGTTTGTACACGGCAGCCCTAAGGCAGAATTCCTTCTTTGGAAACCTCAATCTTTGCTATCAGAGCCTTCAAATGATCGAACAAAGTCCACCCACATTATGGAAGTAATCTGCTTTACTTAAACTTGGCCGATTGAAAATGTTAATCATACCTAAAATACCTTCACAGCAACATCCAGACCAGTGTTTGGATAAACAACTGGGTATTACAGACTAGCCACATTGACATATAAAATTAAACATCACAATACGTGAACAAATTATTAGCATAACCCGTGAAAACATTCAAAAAGAAGTCTAAATTTCACTCCTACAGATGTGTGTTGGACAGTCTGTATAACTGGGGCTATGGAGAGATCTCTCAAGCAAAGGCTATTGGCACTCACAGCCTGACAGCCATTTCTCCTTCTCCTTCCCATTTCTGTTCTTCTATTTTATACTTTCCCCTTTGCCCTTGTTCTTCATCTTCTATTTGTTTTCCCTTCCTTTTGTTGTTGTTTTTCTTTTTAACTTCTAGTTTCTTCTCTCCAAACCTTATTAATGACCTCATGACTTGCATCTATATCTGATTTCCTTCCTCTTCTACACATTCTCCCTCGGAGATTCATTTCCAAGGTTTTATGCTATCTATATGTTAATGGCTTCAAATCATCTTTCTCTTCCTGAAATTCTGTTCCAAGCTCCAGATCCATATTATGTTTCAACCATTTCCTACACTTCACATAGACTTATTTTCCTCTTTTTTCTAGATACACTGAATTTACACATCATAAGATAGTGGTGTTTGTCATTTCCATATTCTGGAACCTGTGAGTTTCCAGATATAAAGGGTAACTTCATTATTTAAGCTGAAAAGCTTAATATAATTGCCTTGATCACCCTGTCTGAATACACCAAAACTCTTAGGTGACAATAATAACCACTCTTGCAGAAGATTCACAAGAAGTCAAGTGAAGGTGGCTACTTTCCTCAAATAAGAGGGTCCACAGACCAAACATTTTGAATAACTTTCAAAGACTACTAATTGGGGTCAGATACAACCTACTTGAGGCTGTCTAGTGGAAGTAGAATCATTTATATTTGCAGTGGACTGAACTATGTTTTAATCATTAAAAGGAAATTTTAGTTATAAAATTTGCCCAAGATATGTGAACTGGACCAGTATCAAAGGATGACTGATAGAACATGGTAGAAATAAATGACTGCAAACAAAGAGAAGCACTTTGATATTTTTAAACTACCTTCCTGGAAGAGGCAGGCAAGGTCCAATGCTTGATGTTCCAGATAGTATCTCTGTCTGTGACACTCTGATTTAGCTCCCTGTCCACTTTATGCTTCCTACCTTCTCTTCTAATTTCCAAAATCTCAAAAGGTTTTATTCCCGATTATGGCTTAAGACAAATATCACTCAAGACTGCACGCTCTGTCTTGTTAATGATCTGAATTGCTCACTAAACATCTGCCCTGAGGTCACTTGTGGGACTGAGGAGACGAGCCCCTCAAAGGAACGCGATAGGCTAGAACTGGAGTGATCCCATTCTCTCTACCAGGGGTCTCCTGACTGGAGGATGCTTCCCAGAGGTCTCAGATACTTCTCAAAGGTACGTGCCACAAGCAGTTTCTAGGTGACTGCTTATTTTCTTCTGACTGAAAAAGGTACATCCTACCTGCCACTTTGCCTCTCTCATTTCTTCTTTCACAGGTGGCCTCTTTACCTCACACCTATCCTTAATCTCATCAAAATAAATTATAAGGGAGAGGACAGACGAGTACCTGTGCAGATGAGGGGGGGCAGGTAGAAGGGGGCAGAGAGGTATGATATGAGAATTTAGCCTCCCAAAAAGAGATTCGTGTAGCAAGATATCTGAATTAAGAAGTACTGAAAGAGGGAGAAGAGAAATCTTTTGCCAAGTTACTTTCCTCTCTCCTTTCCCACTTAGAATTTGAAATCTCAATTAATTGAGATGATTGCTCTGGAACACATTTTAACATATCTATTTGAGTTGAACAGTGAAGTCCTTCTCTTTCTGAAAACCAAGTGTTATTTGATTAGAGAGCAGGACTGACTCTGTCATTTAGATTTCATGGCAGACAAATTCAATAATTTTAAAGAATTAACATAAAATACTTCAGAAATTATATCCTTTGCAGCTACTAAACTCACAATAAAGATTTTAGATGCTAACTTAAACATATAAAAACAGATGCATAGTTTTTTTCTTCTAAGTTACTTCAGGGAAACTCAAGTGACAATGTTCAAAGACCACTGTACCAAGTTTAACTTTCCACCCCTTCCTTCCACCCCTTACTGTTGGCTAAAGTCTCACCTTTTCCCCAAAACATGTGGCTTTCTACACCCTCTGCCTAGCAGAGCTATCAAATCCCATGTATTTTTGATACCAAGCAACAACAACCTGGCATTCCTTCAGGTTTAGTCACTGAGCTGTCAGAATAGTGTCCTCAGGAAGACAATTATAGCACTATTATGTAGTGTTATTACTTAACCATTTCCATATTAACCGGTCTTTCTGTTCCCAGTATCTACCTCTGTATGCATAACTGGTGCCCAATACAGGACTACTGAAGACTAGCTATACTTTATCGACCATTATTTCTTCTGGGCATCACCAAAAACACTGCTTGTGTGTACTGATTACATTCAAAAAAAAAAAAAAAAAAAAAAAAACCTGCACATCAAAATTGTAAGTCTGTTGATTCTCCCTGAAAAGAATACCAAAACTGAGATTCACAGGAATTACTGTAAGCAGGAAATCATCACTCTCAGTAAATAAACCTTAAGATTTTTCATTAGATTTTATAAAAACAATCTATAGCATAAGAAACCCTTCAATGACTTGAAAGAAATTTTATTAATATTTTTTTAAAAAGCATAGGATGGCGCACTGCCATGCTCAGACAGTGTTACACACAGCAATAAGCCTCTTAAAGTGGTTTTTAGGGATACGTTTCCTAGATTTTATTATACATTCTGTGATACTTCTGTTAGCTACTTGCTACCAAATATAAGTGAGGACCCTTTGACTGCAGGGGAAGAAAAAATCTCAAACTAGATTAATCAAAACAAAGAATTTGGTGTAAAAATGTACATTCCCCAGAGCTCAAAGATAGCAATGAATGAGGCTGGGAAGGTCTAGACCTGGTAATATTCTTATCTGCTTCTCATCTCTGCTTCTTTTTGCTTCTCTGCTTGGTGATTCTCTCTCTGAAGACTTATTTCCTCTATTCTCTGTCTTTATAACTAAAGGGTACTTCCTAAGAACTAGGTATTGGTACCTATTACATGTCCAGACGTGGAGAAACTAAATCTTTATCTTTTTGTCCCCATTACATATTCCAGTAGATCTTCTGATTAGGCCCCTTGGGGGTCAAGATCCCATTTCTGGTCAAATCAACTATGGGAGAGATATGAGGTGGGGTCAATACTACAAACATGACTGCAAGAACTCTATACAAGGCACCGTACTGTGGGGCCATATGGGGGTCATCATGAAAGGTCTCTGTAAGGTGTCTAGTACCCCATTCCCCATGTCCCAATCTCCATCAGATAACAAATATGGCAGCTTTCTAGAGTTGTTTCAGTAATCAAACTTATACTTAGAAATAAAGAATAAAGAATACAAATGGTAGGCTATTTATTCTTACCTTAGGTGAAGCTACACAATACCCACTGCTTTTCTATTTTAGATTATATCTTCTTTGCCTGAGGAAAAAAAGGCAATATAGCTGTTTATTATTTTGCACTGTGGTAGTTACTCATGAAGGATTGTGTTAATTTAATAAACACGCTAATTAAAGTTAAAATAAACAATGTGACCTGAATGTGATCTTGGGAATGCCTCATGATTCAACTCCACATTTATTAAGATTTTCTATGTGCTAATCTCAAGAAAGCTCCAAGATATATGATATCCCTGCTTTCTGACTCATTAATATATGTTTAACTGTGATGAATGTAATAGTAGAAATGTAAACCAAAATATTTTGGGAGTAAAATGGAAAGAAAGAATAATCAAGAGAATGGCTGTTGTTTGTATTCTGATAAGAAAGAAGGTGATTAGGATGACAAAAGCTGAATCATCTGCCTATAACCTCATGGGAGACACAGATGTTCTTATTGTTTGAGATGCCTGAATGAGTGGCCCGGGCCCCCAAATAAGGAATCTTCCCTATAATATTATATTCTCTCTACCCTTTGCCAGTGCAAATACCACGTTGATAATGTGTACCTTTGGAGGCAGAGGTTTTAGCTGTTCTACTAGTGCAAAATCCCTGGACAGGCCTAACATAGGCCCAGCCATGAATATTTATCCTTAACAAAAATCAACACCCCACTTACTTTATGCCTCAAGGAACTCAGTTGCTTTTGCAGCTACACTGTCACTAGTGAGCCGTCCCTGGTCCCAGAAATGAGTACTTGGCCTAGAGGCAACAACCAAGGTCATTTCATAATGCTTGCAAACCTTTTCTCTTTCCATGTGTGCATTTGCCCACAAGAAACACTGCTGTTAAGATCTAGGACCTAACTCCCCAACCTCAGTCCCTGTGTATATCATAGCCATGTTCTGCCAATCTTCTTAAATGTTTGCTTTGAGCTAGAAAAGGGAAAGTGAGAACAGGATTTCAAAATCTTCTCCTTCTCCTTAGGGAGCATGGAGCCTACTTGAGATTTTCTTTCTGTCTCCCTCTGCCTCTCTCCTCTGCTCTCTTTCTGTCTTACAAATGAATCAATGAATCAATACAATCCTCCCCTTAAAATGGTATTGGATCACCTGTGATTTCTCCTCTTCTGCCTCTCTCTCCTTTCTCTATTTTAAAGAGAAGCCTATGCCACCTGTTTCCCTGATACTTTTCCACTAATCTCTGTTTTCTTTCCTGAAATGGTAAAAGAGAGCTATAGAGTATTAGAGGAAAAACTACTTGTCCCAAGACTGTCACATTTCTACTCCTCTTGTATGAGCCCCACTTCCTACCGTGTGACCAGGGATTTCCTGAAGCCAGAGCTCCTCTCATGTGAGTGGGGTGAGTGGTACACGGGGAAAGTCATGGAGGCAGCATATTCTAGGGAGCTAGCATGTCAGATGGATAGATGAAGAGGGCTACACGGAATTTGTATGGGGACTTGAAAGATAAACCAGGTGGAGATGTGGAAAGGAGGTTAAAACAAAGAAAATGCAGAAACTCATGGTTTCAAAAATGGCTCATGTAAGTATAGAATATGGGAGGGGAAACAATAAAATTACACATAGTAAAGTGTGCTGTAGAGAGGTGATTAGGGTTTTGAATACCTACTCAGGGGATTTCAATTCACTTAAGAAAAAAAACAGAGGTGAGTGCTGACCATTTTCTGTCTTTCCCCTCAGGTCAATGCTCTCCAACTCTTTTCCATTAAAAAGGGTAGAGAGAGAAAAAGGTAGAAGGCGCATCTGGAGACTTGGCCTTCATGGATTGCATTTGTGGGCTTCCCTGTCATCTGAAGTTGCATTATGTTTGGCCAAAGTGAGGTACCTTTAGGGAGGGAAAAGAGAAGAGCTGGGTTTTCATAACCCTGGCTGCTTCCTGCAGTGAGCTTCCTGCTGGCTGCTAGAAGTGGCAGGGCTGTCAAAAGCCCCTATGCAAACTGCAGCTACCCTCTCTAGTATCTCTCTTCCTCCTCCTTCTACCCTACACTGATAACAGACCTGATGACTGGCCCAGGCTACTGTGCCATCTCTTATTGTTTCTCTACATCCTGGCCGTATCTTTGTGAACTTCCACTTTATCAAATAGTCAATTTTCCAATTTGAGTATGTCATCTATTTCCTGCTAGGGCTTAACTGATACAAGCTAGGAAAGTGTTTTAAGAAGAATGACAAGTTCATATCTGTGTTTTAAAAAAATGCAGAGCATGAGAATAGATTAGAAAAAGATCTAATCTTTTGGGACATAAGCCTTGATATTCAAGAGGTTTAGATGAGAGATGATGAATATTTGAACCTGAACAGTGGTGAATGCCTTAATATAGGAGATGAGAAAAAAGCAATTGTCAAAGTAGATTTGAGGGTTTTGTACCTAGGTGGAGGCATGATTAGTAACGCCACTAACAGAGATCCAAAACTTGGAACAAAAGATGGATTTGGGCAATTGGAAGAAAACTACTTTTATATTCTGCACTTTCTTATATATAAAACTCAGTCTTCCCCAAATTTTAATCATTTACAGGCTGCCCCCACAATTTAGGGCCTATGTATTATGTTTACTTTTAGTCATATATTTATTTCTAGATAGACTTTTTTGTTTGTACTTGGCCCCCTCCTAAGAAACACTATTCATGAAAGCATGGTTTTGATGTGTCATTCATGTATTTGTCCCACCTTTAATATAAAATGTAACTATAAAGTTAAAAGGTTTACATGGCTTAAAATCCTGATAACCCACATTATACCTTCTACATAATGGGAAATAATAAATTATTTTAAAGTTTTCTCCCATATCCAAAACTGCATGATTCAAATAGAATATTGAATTTGGTTATTTAGGACCTCAGTATTCTCTGGTTGTAATTTAACGGCATTACACCTTCAGATATTATGATGTCTTTAATCTGACTGAACAGCATCCTACCTTTATATTTGTATTATAATTCCCTGAGACAGTTAATGCTTAATTTTTTTAAATATTTATTTATTTTGGAGAGAGAGAGCACAAGCAAGGTAGGGGCAGAGAGAGATGGTGTCACAGAATCTGAAGCAGGCTACAGCCTTGAATTTTCAGCACAGAACCCAACATGGGGACTGAATTTACGAGCTGTGAGATCATGACCTGAGCTGAAGTTGGATGCTCAACCAACTGAGCCACCCAGGTACCCAGAGACTGTTAAGGCTTATTAAAAAAAAAAAAAAAAAAAGTTCCTAATTATAATTCAACTATTAGTCTAGATAGTTGAAAAATCTATCTGTATGGTGATCTTGACCAAACAACAACTGAAAACAACTTCTGGAACTCACTCATAAGTCTACTTATAGATAAATCTCTGGAAAGCAGGGACATCATTGTTTGCTTATCCTATACCCTGCTAAACACAAACTATGCACTTCATAAATAACATGTAGGGCAGATGAAAACCAGTTGGCTGGGATCTAAAGGTTTGCAATAATATATGAGAGTCTTTGGATTGACGTTCTATGGACTAAATATGCCCAACACATAGAATGAGTGATTCCAACTTCCATCTTTCCAGACTATAATGGCCAAGAACTTACTGATCAAAGAGATATAGGGCAAGTTTCAAAAATGCTAGGTTTACTTCTTCCTTCATCATAGAAATAAAATATAAAAGGAGAGACTTTCAAAGGCTAATCAAAAGAGTGGCAACCTCTGTGAATCTTCCCCAATCACTGTGGGCAAAAGTAACCATTCCTAAGTTTTCAAAGCACTTTGTTCTCAGCCTTGTTTTTCACTCATATTGACTTTTGGGTTGATGTCTCATAACAGATTTTGAGCCTCCTGATTACAGGACCCTTGTTCTATTCATGTTTATATTCCTAAATTCAACAAGTATCAATTAGGAATTCATCTCAGTAATGATTTTATTGAATTGAATTTTTCAAACTATTTACAATAGGATGTTGGAACCCAAATGAACATTTTATGTTCCAAAGTAATATTTCACTTGCCTTAATGCTCCAGAATTTATTTGTAGTAGGATCTTCACAGAAGACTCTAAACATTGGGATATCATTGTTGGGTACTCCCGAAGAGATTTCCATCCAGCTTGACTGAACTGTACAATATTCTGTGGAAGCTGAAAGGAAATAAAAGAATAGTAAATGATGCCTACATGTATTACCCTCGGAAGACTCATTAATGAGACCCATTAAGGGTTACAAAATCAGTCCATAATCAGATGCTTAAATCCTAGAATATTAATGACAAACATTAGAGGATACCAAAAACCTACAAGTATAAGCCTTTAAAACCTATGGAGGAAGATGAGCATCCAAAAGCCTGGGAATTTCAGGAAATTGAACTTAGTTAAAAGAGTACTGTGTCCGCTCTCAATCATGTCCTCATACTAGACCATTTCATTTAGATGCCCATCCATATGACAGACTTTGCCCTGAAGTTTCTGAAAACATTGCCTTGTATCTGACACCTAATCTTATCAACCTGATTGGTAATCTGATTAACAATTTTATTTATATTATTACTCTCTATTTTCTTAGAGAAATCATTTCCAAATGAGTGTATAGATGAAATCTCTTCTAGAAAGTAATCATATTTCATACAGGAGCAAAATTAGAAATTTCCTTTGAATTTATAATACATTTGCTATTTTTACTAAATATCTAGTCATTCTTTTTTTTAATTTTTTTAAAATTTTATTTTTTTTCAGAATTCTTTTTTTATAGTTGATTTACATATAACACCCAGTGCTCATCCCAACAAGTCATTCTTTAAATAACTAATTCCCTGATCATTTAAGATATTGACTAAACAAAATCAGTTTATATGCAATGTATGAGTAATACAAGTCTTGAATAATGCAAGCTTCATTGGTATAACTGTATATATTGCTGTTACTAATTATCCTAAATTATTTCATATCTTTGGTCATTGGACACAGACTCCAAGTAGTCTAATAAAATCTGTGTAAAACTTATAAAGAGCACTCTACTGTGTAACAGTCCCATGTTCTAATTATTTGACCAGAAGACAGGCATTTTGCCATATTAATACAGGTTTGGTAGAAATAGTCCCCAGGGCAGGATTCAAGTTAACTTTTCAATATCTTGTCCCTGTTTACTATAATTCTTTTTTTTTTAAATGTTTTATTTATTTTTGAGAGAGAGATAGAGACAACATGAGCAGGGGAGAGTCAGAGAAAGAGGTAGATACAGAATCTGAAATAGGCTCCAGGCTCTGAGCTAGCTGTCAGCACAGAGCCCGACCCGGGGCTTGAACTCACAAACTGTGAGATCATGACCTGAGCCGAAGTCGGATGCTTAACCGACTGAGCCACCCAGGTGCTACACAGCAAGAAGACATGTTTCATTTGTTACCTTATCTACAAGAAATAAGAGTAGATGAAAGTGTTGTAGGAAAATAGGAGTTGCTCCCTGAAAGAGGTAACCAACTGAAATGAGAAAGGACAGGAAGGTAGTAAAGCTAAGTGAGGGGGTGTATTATTAGTAAGTCATATAGCTCTACCATGGCATGCAGCAAACACATTAAGTACCTCTGGAGAATCAGAATGCCCATTGTTTTTTTTTGTTTGTTTGTTTGTTTTTCATTAGAGTTTACTAAAGGGAGGGATTTGAGATGGGGAGTATGAGATCAGTTTCATAATTTTTTCTTCAATAACTGCTTTGCTATCCTCTTGAGAGATTCTTTTCTGCTTTCAAACTATATTTCACACAATTTCTCCTTAAAGCATCCTTAGGGATAGTTTTACAAGTTCAACAATCTGTACACTGTGTTAAAATTTCTAGCTCACTAATGAATCAAACGACAGAATGACAACAGAATGTAAAAGACCAACTTATATTCATCTTTATAAAAAAAGAAACCCATAAATCATAAACTCTTAGCAATCCATTCATGTGTTTGTTGGCAAACATTTATTAAGCACCTATTTTGTGGTAGGCACTATGCTAAAGATGGGAATACAAAAACAAAAAATAATTTATACTCTAGTAAAGAAGGAATATAGAAAAGCAAATAATACCAATTCTTTAAGAAGCATATATTAAGCACATACAGTCACTTCCTGCACAGCAATGGAGAAACACAGGTAAAAAAGAGGCTCACTTTGCCTCAGAGGTGAGAGTATGATGGTGTAGAGATTGAAGGATTCTGTGAGGGGGGTGTTGTATTTGTCATATCTGAATTCATGGACTGAAATCCACCAGATGTAAAGGAGGGACATCACAAAGACAGAACAACTTGTGTAAAGGCACAAGCTGTGACAGTGGACAGCCTGGTTAGTGTGAACAAAACATAGTTAATGTAAGAAAAAATGGTGAGAAATTTATTGGGAATCAACAGGGAATGATTATTTTTAAGAAATCTATATAGAATGCTAATTTGTATGCTTAGGTGCTTATAATTTCTAATTATGTTTTTAAAATAGGTTGTTTAAAAATAAACACGAAAATACACTTTTATTTTTTTCCTATTTTTTAAAGTATAAGCTAAACTTATTCATAGATCCAAAAGAACTTTAACTGTATATATTAATACATCCAAATGGAATTTATGTATATATACATATACATTCATTTTGAGAGAGAGAGAGACAGAGGGGAGGAGCAGAGAGAGAGAGAAACAAAGAATCCCAAGCAAGCTCTGCACTGTCAGCCCAGAGCCCTACACAGGGCTCAAACCCACAAGCTGTGAGATCAAGACCTGACCCAAAACCAAGAGTCAGACACTTAACTGACTGAGCCACACAGGCATCCCCAAAATAGAATATATTTTTTAAAAAATTTGTGGAAACTGATGAGTCATAGTAAAATAAGTCCAGTTTTTCTAGACAGATTTCCATATAGTGTTGTAAATTTTAAATTGTCTAAAAAGATTTAAAAGGCAGTAAGTTGCTAGGTGATTGCTAAGGGAAATCATGAAGACTGATAATTAACTTCAACATTGCAATCAGTTTCAATCAAAGAGATTATGTGTCTAAGAGAATTCAATAAAGAAATTAGAGACAGTTTTCATATAGAGCAATTTACATGGAAAAATATTTCATTCCAATTAAAAAGTACTATATGTCCTGACAGTAAAACATGCCACACACAGTGGAATACAAAGAAGAGAAGTTTATCTGTAAGCTCTGGAACAAGTAAAGGCTCTGACCAATGAAGAGAGCACTTAAGAGCACAAGCAGGATTTATGAAAAAGCATAGCCCTCCCAAAACTTTAAATAGTACAGCAAGGCTGACCAGTAAACGCTGAGAAGAAATGCTAAATGAGAGTAGTCAGGAAAAACTGGTGAGGAAGGCAGGTTTTACCTTTAGGCAAATTACCAGGGGTTGGGGCAGGGTGGCATGAAGTTCAAGCAGGAGAAATGCTTCTTGGTATCTTCCAAATTATAAAACCATCTCACCCTCCCCTACCAAGATTCTAATAAATAATAACTTAATGAAGATAAATCGGGAAATACAGCAAAGTGCCAGAAAAGAAATTCTTTTAAAGTCACATCAAGAGATACATACGGTTACCATTTTGATGGATCTTCTTCCAAAATTTTATCAGCATGCACACACATAAATACATGTACACACACTTACATCTTGGAATTAGAGTTGTTGTCTGCAATTTTTTTTTCTTTTTTCCCTATGCTGATGATTCTCAAATATTTTACTCTCAAGGTACTTTTACATCTTTAAAAATTATTGAGAATCCCAAATATTTTATGTGGTTTATAGCTATCAAAGTTTATATTAAAAATTAAACTTGAGAAGTATTTTAAATTATATGTATTAAACACAGATTAGCATAAGGGAAGGAAAGCAAAAATAATATAAAAACAGGGAGAGCGATAAAAACATAAGAGACTCTTAAATATTGAGAACAAACAGAGGGTTACTGGAGGGTTGTGGGAGACGGGATGTGTAAATGGGTAAGGGGCATGAGAATCTACTCTTGAAATCATTGTTGCACTATATACGAACTTGGATGTAAATTTAAAAAAATAAAAAGAATTAAAAATTATATGTATTAATTCAATTTAAAATAAATCCACTACATGTTAAGAAAAAACACATATTTGAAAACAATTATATATATATATATATATATATATATATATATATAGTACTTGTTATAGACATACACACAGCATTTTATGAAAAAAAAATCAACTGTAGGACCTTATCAACTGTAGGATTTCATGGCATCACATTTATAGAATAAAGGAAATATTTTTAGAAGATATAGCAAAATCTTATTGAAAGAAAAGTATGTGTTACCTAGGTAAATGAGTATTTGCTTGTATTTGAAGCCAGAATGCTTAGCAGAACAGAGGTACTCAAACTAAAAGAAAATTAGTGAGAACCGGCACTAAACTTTTACATCTACGTCTGCATTAAAAGCACTGTAATATATTGTTTTGATCAAAGTATGTAAATAAAATTCAATCATACATATGTATAGATTCATGACTACCTAAAAAGCTATGAAAATATGCTTTAAAAGGGAGGAATATTTTCCTAGCTTTTTAGGTAATCATGGATGGTTTTTACTATACCAAAACTCAACATTGTGGTAGTTTCTTGAAGTGTAGTTGTAAAGTGGAATGTGAAATCCTATCAATAAAGTTTTTGCAAGTTACATTAAAAATTCATTCATCTATCTGGCACTCTGAATAGATCATTTACCCATGTATGATTTTGTAGCATCACACATTTTTCATTTAGAAAATTATCTGTTAAGTGAGTTATGTAGCTTGTCAAAAGTTGAAACATTTCATTATGCAACTTAAGAAAAAAATCTCATCAGACAAGTCTTAAAAATAATGGAAGCTATTGTGCTCATGATAGAAAATGTAAGTTTTTCAAAATTCTAATTTTTGTTTGAAAGTTCAGATTTCATTATTACCAAGAGATTGTTGTCGGGCATTTTCTCTGATATTATCAGCCTTTCTTGCTCATTTTTAATAAAATGCCAAATGCTCTAGTCTGAATAACCAAAGGCTGTAAGTCATTCTTTTAAATAAAAGAGTTATTCCATGAAAAAAGTAGTTAGTTTAGCATATAATTGAATCTTGCAGTGCTTTTCCACAAGATAACATGCACTTTAATATGGCCTAAAAGTACTTTATGTATACTTCTCAGAATATTAAAAAAACTTACATGAACAAGTTGAGATTGAATGTAATCAATTTTTGATGCTTCACTAAGGTCATCTGAAATGAAACGGACTTTTCAAGAAGTTTACTCTGAATATACGGTGTTGAAGAATGCAGTGGACAGTTGGGGACCATTGCCTTGCTTCCTGCCAAGGCACTGACAGTTTTACCCATCATTGCATTTACACCATCAGTGCAAATATCAACACAGTGAAAAAGTCTATAAAAATAAAAATTCATTGATCTAGTTCACACTCAATGAATCTTTTACCAATGGTATTATTATGATGACTATTATTATTTTCAATTTGTACACCTCTGCAAGAGGGCCTAGGACCTCTAGTAGTCCACAGACCACACCTGGAGAAACATTGCCCTTAAACCACTATTCTTTAAAACATCTGAAAGAGCTATTTAAAGTTCTCTCAAGTATATGTATCATCATTTAAACATTTTCCGATTAGACATTTAAGTTGTATCTAATTTTTCATTATTACCAATAATTTGTGATGAGCCTCTTTCCATATAAATCTCTGTCTTATTCTCTAATTATGTCTTAAAGATTGACTCCTAGTAATTTTCCTAGGTCAAGAAAGATTTTCAGAGTGCACTACCAAGCACATTTCCACAGGAACCCCAGCTCTGCATCTGGTTCACATTAGGCATCTGCGAATGTGCTAACAGTGCACTCAGATGAGGAGAAGCCACGGTGAGACTATCTCACATTGGGAGCATGGGGTCTCCTTAAGGTTAAGCTACAGGAACCCGGGTCGGCTTATTCATACTAATTGTGTCCATATTCCTGGGCATGTTCCATTTACACACTCTGCCACAGCAAGATCGCATTAAACAGTGACAGGTTTTGTAGTGAGTGATATTTATTTCCTGCCTAAAAAGAGTAGGAGAAAAATATGGCAGCTGCTGTATCATGTGAATGAGTTTCGCAAAATTCATTGTCCCAGTTGTTTGGTTTTGTGACCCCAGATGATTAATCCTTTCCTCTCCTTTTTGTGGCATTTCTGGTTATGTTTGCAAACCCAATTCTTTCTGAACTTTTTCACCCAAACATTTGGTTCAGCTTGTTCCTTAAAGACTTGGAAATGAAATCCTGAGGTCACAGACATTCCCCCCTAATTTATCCCTGCTTTGTAAAATTGGCTTGGTTCTTCTTTTTCCTTTTTTTCCCTCCTAGTTTGTCTTCTTAAAATTAAAAAAAAAGAAAAGGTCAGTATCTTGCTAGATATAGATGATTATATAGCTGAATATTCCGATTTGCCAACCTCATGATTTATTTTTTTTCTTTAGCAGTAGTCAGATTATAGTATTTTATAAAAGTATACTTTTAATTAAAAAATCGACTTAAGAGACTCAATTTATAAGCTATGTACTTCTTATTTTACATTCTTCTATTGTACTTATTTTTGCAAACTGCAGGGAAAATATGTTCTTACTACAAAAAGAACAAATTAAGGTCTAAATTTTATAATTTGTAATAATTCTCCTTAAAAACAGTTTATGCAAACAAGCTAAAATTTGGACTGGAAATAGACAGACAGCAGGTATAAAATAAAACTTGTAACAGGCTTTGAGAGAGAGAAAAAATATGATATATGTGAATCATACAGCACTGACAACTGCATAGGAAACACAATGCATCAATTGAAAATCAGGAAGCAAAAAAAAAATTATCATTCATTAATCTGCAAGATGGGACAAAGAAAAAGATTAGCGGTGTTAAGAAACAAGAATTTCTTTAAAAAGATCTCTTCTGGACAGAGAGAAATGTGTTTAATGAAATTAAAAACAGTTGAATAAGGGGCTCCTGGGTGACTCAGTTAGGCATCCAACTTTGGCTCAGGTCATGATCTTGTGATTTGTGGGTTCAGGCCCCACGTTGGGCTCTGTGCTGACAGCTCGGAGCCTGGAGCCTGCTGTAGATTCTGTGTTTCCCTCTCTATCTTCCCCTCCCCCACTCACATTCTGTCTCTCACTTTCAAAAATAATAAACATTAAAAAAATGGATGAATAAAAGTGGGAACCCAGAAATACTTTATTTTATTAAGTTTTTATATTTTCATTTATCTCAAAGATTAGCACACTCAGAAAGGCTGAGGCATACTAAGAAAGTCTTAAGACTAGGAACAGTTGGAAAAACCAAATTAAAGAGATTTAAATGACAGAGGTGGAAACAGATAGAGTAGAATTGAGATTTACTTCTCTGGGATACCACAGATTCACCATTCATCAGACTAAACAAAATTTAATGTAATAGGCATGATTCCAGAATAAATGAATTATATCTCCACCTCTGAAACGATTGTATTTCATAATTGAGATGGATCTTAAAAAAAAAAAAAAGTCACATGTACTTTTATGGTTAGAAAACATTTTTACCCAGCCGTAGCAAATCAAATACTTCAAGTCTGAAAACTTATTACAAGATCATTGTATTTATACATGGGTGTTTCATACCTCTCATTTCTCAGAGATACATAAGAGGAACTCAGACTTGTATTTTTCAGATACTGTGAAATGAGTTATTTGTACCAAATTAACTTTCTTCTAATCATATGACTTTTTCAGTTCCTGTGTCCTACAAAGAGACAGAAGTGCCACACCTATTCTTTTCCTCTCATCTTCAGGGAAGCCCCCAAACTACTCATCTGGGCTGGCACTTAATCCACTGAAAAACGAATGCAAAGAGGGCAAAAGTAGGCTCCTGGCCTACTTAAAGTCTTGGGCTAAGTGTTACAGAAAGCTAAATACTAATGTGACTCACTGATAACAATAATAAAAATGATTACCTTTTCTCTCTGGGTATTGTTGGGAGTGGGCACGAGGAACAGAACAGAGAGCAGACTAGTGGATTTTGTTCCATCATTAATGTTTTGGACCATATGCATTCATTAAGTTATTTTTTTCTATAAACATTTAGTTAGTTCCTACTGCATTAGATCCTGGGTGGCTTAGTCGGTTAAGCGTCCGACTTTCGCTTAGGTCATGATCTCGCAGTTCGTGGGTTCGAGCCCCACGTCAGGCTCTTTGCTGACTGCCAGCTCAGAGCCTGGAGCCTATTTCAGAGTCTGTGACTCCCTCTCTCTCTGACCCTCCCCTGCTCACACTGTCTCTCTCTCCTAGAAATAAATAAAAAACATAAAAAAAAAATAGATACTGTGATAGAAGAATAAATCAGACAAGGTCTTTATCCACCAGAAGACTTGTAGTTTAGTAGAAAAGTCTCACTAGCCTTATTTGTAAAATAGTCATGAACAAGATGATTGCAAAGGTCTTGCTAGCTCTTAAATTAATATGTGTATATTTTTTAAAAAGTACTACAGTGATTATTATTTCTAATTTGATACTTCCTTATTTTTCTTTATCCCAATGTCCCTTTATTGAACCCAAGCCTTGAGGTCAGGAGAAAGAAGTAGGAAAACTAAAAGAAAGATACAGATGACAAAAGGAGGAAAAAATAGGAAAAGAAGGTAAAGAGAATAGCATTCAACTATTACTGGGCACCTACCCGTGGTAGGCATTGTACAGACATGTAATTTCATCCCAGAGATAGAAGTCCAGCAGCTGCCGCCACACTGCAAAAGAAGTTCTAGAGGCGGGAACGATATTTTGTAAGTCCAGGAACTAACACAATGTTTTAGTACATAGTATGTGTCCTAGAATTATTGGGCACAGTTAAATAAATATAAAGTTAAACAACATCATGAACATTCTATCATTCTAACAATTTAAGAAATGAGTCATCACTTTGTAGAGCATCATTTTCCTTCAGGCACTTAACTCAGAACAATCACTTTTTGTATTTTAGAATATTCTTCAACAATTAAAAAATATATATACTAATCATTTCATTAGTGGAAGTATGAAGACAGATTCCTACACACACACACATACACACACACACGAACAATATTTTTTGGTAAATAAATTATGTTTATTCCTTCAAATCACCTTAATTAGCTGCATTGATTACCTCAATTTCAGAGACTATAGTTCTCCATACTCTGCAGCATAGAGGTTTGTACAGCAGAGTTTTATAATACAGTTCATCTATATGTAACAGGAATCATCATGCATTGCCCTCTCAAATGATATTTCCTTTTCCTTTCATAATTTGTACTGAAGGTTTGAGCTCATTTCCTCTGTCCATTTTATAAGCCTTTTTTTAAATGAGAAAAACAAAACAAAACTGTGACAGCTTATTTGCATGAGATAGTAGTGGGGACTAAGGTGTTTGGGGGAAGGGACTAGGAAGGCTGACTAGTTTGTCAGACACACAAACTAGTAGCTTAGAGGAAAAAAACATGTCTGTTGTTAACAAAAAGAAATAAAACCACTGACAGCGAAGAACAGCAATTAATTTAGTAAATAAAATAAGACACTCCCTATAAATCTAATTATAAAAGCGAATTACAATTACTAATTAATAAACTTCCGACATGTGTAAACACATGTTCATTTTGAAATACAGACTTCTCAACAGAAATGACTTAGACACTGTCTTGTCATTCTTTCCTATCATTTTCCTGACACCCCTTCTTCAACATTCAGAGAGATACTTACACTCACAGTCACCTTTTCTTTCAACCTATATAAACCTATTTACTCATCTAGTCTAAAAATGGTCACATTAAGTGACAGTCACACTCTACCCTAAAACTACCCAAACACTGCCATAATAATTTTCCTTATACAGTACAATTACAATTTAGTTTTATATTATTAAAGGTTTTATAGCAAGAAGCTAGAGATAAATATATTTATCAATAAACTTAAAGAAATTAGAGAAACTAATTGGAAAGGAAAATGTATACCAATCTCTATTTACAAATGATGTGATCATAGAGAATCCTACAAAATCCACAGAAAGCTACTAAAGAAAATAAATTAACTCAACAATTTTGCAAGATACAAATTCAAAACAGAGTTAGTTGTGCTCCTAAACCAGCAATGAAAAACCAGGAAAAAAAAAATTAAGAAAGCAATCACATTGACAATGACATCTAAAAGAATAAAATACCTGGGAATAAATCTAACCAGGGAGGTGAAAAATTTCTACACTTAAAATTGCAAAGCATTATCAAAAGAAAATAAAGAAAACCTAAATAAATGTAAAGACATCTGCGGTTCACAGAAAGACTTAATACTGTCAAGATGTCAAAGCTACCCAAAGTGATCTATAGATTCAACATAATCTCTATTAAAACTCCAGCAACCAAAGAAGGTTGGAAATGGAAATGGAAAACTGATCCTCAAATTTATGTGGAATTGTAAGTGTTTCAAAGAGCCAGAACAGTCTTGATAAAGGACAAAGGTGGAGAACTCACACTTTCTGATTTCTAAACTTACCACAAAGCAAACAAGCCTTACCACAAAGCTACCGCAAACAAAACACTGTGGTATTGGCATATGAATATACATGTAGATCAATGGATTAAAAATGAGAATACAAATGTAAACCCATATATCTATGACCAATTGATTTTTGGCAAGAGTACCAAGTCCATTCAATATAAAAGAACAGTCTCTTAAACAATTGGTTCTGGGACAGCTGGATTTCCACATGCAAAAGAATGGAGTTAAACCCCTAACTCACATCACAAAAAAATTTTAACATAAAATGGATATAAGACCTAAACATAAGAGCTAAAACCATAAAATATCTAGAAGACTCTGTAGGAATGAATCTTCAAGACCTGCTATTTAGCAGTGTTCTTTATTTATTAATTCATTCATTCAGGTATGTGAACACAGTGCTATATTAGTTTCAAGTGTACAACATAATGATTCAACACTTCTATGCATTTCTCAGTGTTCACCAAGATAAGCATACTCTTATTCCCCTTTTATCTATCTAATCCCTTACCCACTTCCCCTCTGGTAACTACCAGTATTTTCTCTGTATTTAAGAGTCTCTTTTTTTTTGGGGGGGGGGGTTGGTTTTTTTTTCCATTTGTTTTTTTTTTTTTTACTTTTAAATTCCACATATGAGTAAAATCAATGGTATATCTCTTTGTCTAACTTATTTCACTTAGCCTTATAATTTTTGGTCTCACATGTTGCAAATAGCAAGATTTCATCCTTAAAAAAAAGAAGATTCCATTTTTTTATGGATGAGTCATTCCAATGCGTGTGTGTGCGTGTGTAACACAAACATCTCTTCCTTATCTATTCATCTATGGATGGACACCTGTGTAGCTTCCGTATCTTGGCTATTGTAAATTATGTTGCAATAAACATAGGGTGCATGCATCTTTTTGAATTAGTGTTTTGTTTTCTTTGGGTAAATATCCAGTAGTGCAATTACTGGCTCATGTAGTAATTTCATATTTTTTTTTTAGTGTTCAGGAACATCCATGTTTTCCCACAGTGGCTATACCAATCTTCATTCTCATAAAGAGTGCACAAAGTTACCTTTTTCTCTACATCCTTTCCTATGATTGCTATTTCTTGTGTTTTTGTTTTGTTTTGTTTTGTTTTTTAATGTTAGCCATCCTGACAAGTGTGAGGTATTATCTCATTCTGGTTTTAATTTGCATTTCCCTGATTATGTGAGAGAGACCTGAAACTATAAAAGTCCCAGAGAAAACACAGGCAGTAATTTCTTTGACATTAGTCATGGAAACATTTTTATAGGTATGTCTCATCTGGCAAGGGAAACAAAAACAAAATTAAGCTGTTGAGCCTATGCCAAAATAAAAAAAAAAAAAAAAACTTTTTTGCATCGTGAAGGAAACCATCAACAAAACAAAAAACAACCTACTGAATGGGGAAGATGTTTGCAAATGATATAATCTGACAAGGGGTTAATATCCAAAATACATAAAGAACTTCTACAACTCAACATCCAAAAATCAATTCAATTAAAAAATGGGCAGAGGACATGAATAGACATTTTTTCTAAGAAGACATACAGATGACCAACAGACACATGAAATGATAGCAATGCATTCTTAGGTATGACACCAAAACTCCAACAAACAAACAAACAAAAAAAGATAAACTGGACTTCACCATAAGCTTTCGCATATCAAAGGACATTATCCAGAAAGTCAACGGACAATGTTTACAGAAGAAAATATTTGAAATCACATCTGATAAGAGTTTAATATGCAGAATATATATAAACTTCTAAAACTCAACAGAGAAAAACAACCTGATTAAAAGAAGACTTTTATAGATATTTCTTCAGTGAAGATATACAAATGGCAAATATGCACATGAAAAGATATATAACTTAAGTGGGGACTCTTTTTTGCTAACATTTGTAACTTTATTCATGATAACCAAAAGGTGAAAACAAGTCAAGTGTCTATCCTCAGATGAATGAGTAAACAAAGTACAATATATGCACACAATGGAAGAATATACATGCTACAATATGGGTGAATCTTGAAAACATTATACTAAGTGAAATAAGTCAGATACAAAAAGATAACTGTTGTATGATTCTACTTATGCAAAGTATCTATAATAGGCAAATTCATAGAGACAGAAAGTAAATTGAGGTAAAGAAGGAAATGGGGCTGGAGAAAAAGGAGAATGGAAAGTTATGGTTTAATGGATACAGAATTTCTATTTCTGGTGATGAAAACATTTTGTAAGTAGAAGTGATGATTGTATAACACTCTAATATAATCAATTCCACTGAATTATACACTAAAAATGGTTAAAATGTCAAATTTTGTTATATATATATACACATACACATATACCACCGTATTTAAAACTAATAAAAATATTAATAAACATTTAGTTATATATTTAAATGGGTAAATTTTATGGTGTGTGAATTATACTTCAATAAAACTGTTAATATATATATGTAATAAACATTTACCTCAAAGTCATGTTTAATGGATATAACATAGATTAAATTTTGATTTTAGTTTTTCTTCATTGCCCATTTACAATAATTTCAGATACCTCTTATAAACACTTGTGTTGTTTTTATTTTTTTTAACATTTTGTTGATTTTTTTTTTTTTTTAATGGTTTTTTAAATTTATTTCTAGGAGAGAAAGAGAGACAGTGTGAGCAGGGAAGGGTCAGAGAGAGAGGGAGACCCAGAATCTCTAGCAGGCTCCAGGCTCTGAGCTGGCAGTCAGCACAGAGCCCGACGCGGGGCTTGAACCCATGAACCGCGAGATCATGACCTAAGCAAAAGTCGGACCCTCAACTGACTAAGCCACCCAGGCGCCCCTACGTTTTGTTGATTTCTGAGAGAGACAGCATGAGAAGGGTAGGGTCAGAGAGAGAGGGAGACATAGAATCTGAAACAGGTTTTAGGCCCTGAGCTAGCTGCCAACACAGAGCCTCACGCGGGGCTCGAACCCACAAACTGTGAGATCATGACCTGAGCCAAAGTCGGCCGCCCAACCGACTGAGCCACCCAGGCACCCCGTTTTTATTTTTTTAATGTTTATTCTTACTTTGGAGAGAGAAAGTGAGCGGAGGCAGGGCAGTGAAAGAGGGAGAAAGAATCTGAAGCAGGCTCCAGGCTCTGAGCTGTGAACACAAAGCCCAATGTGGGGCTTGAACCCACGAACTGCGTGACCTGAGCTGAAGTCAGATGCTTAATTAACTGAGCCACCCAGGTGTCCCAATACTTTCCGTGTTAACATGAAAACAATTTTGTTAATTAATGAGCCATGAAGTGAATTCCTTTAGACTTACACATATGCTCGCAAATTTAAACTGGAAATTTCCAGCAGAATTATCCTAGTTCTGCACTACATCTCTCTCTTTAAGCCCATTCAAAATGCCACCTTATACAATGTCTGTAACACACTAGATACAGCAGAAGCCTAATAATTTAAGTGAATAAAAGATTAAGTAATAAATGGAAAACCATGTGATCCATGCTAACTTTTCTCTCTATTCTGAACTTCTAAGTCAATTCCATGCTGATTCCTGAAGGTAGTGAGATTCTTTGAAACCTCAACTTTTTCAGAAAGTTGCCTATTGACAAATACAAGAAGTTTAATATAGCATATTTTAGCCTAATACGGGTTTATCAATATACAATACAGTGTTAGAAATGGCAGAAAACTTCATAATCATTTTTTTCCTCATATAAGGATCTATCATTTTAAGTAAAATTATGTTGAATATCAAACATATATAATTGATACAGATGGAAAATTAGAGTACTTGAAATAGCAAATGTATGGAGTTGACACTGGAAATTTACTCAATGGAACTATCTATGGATGATGGGTAGTTTTTTTTTTTACCCTAAGAACAAGAAAGACATTAAGAATTAAGCCTAACAATTCAGAAGTTCCTAATATTGGGAGACACAGCTTTGGTGTGAGATAAATAGTAGTTTGTGATTGCTAATAAACATAAAGTAGGAAGAATTTACCATTGCTCACATACTACTTGTACTGTGACTCTTTTCTCCTTTACTACGGCTTCACATCCTTACGTACCACCCACTTTTCTCTGTGGTCACCCTATCCCCAGAGGCTAGCCACAGATAGTTTTGCATTTGTCATTTTAAGAGAAAATTAGTTAAGACTTAAAATCCTCTCAGAAGAAAAGTAGCTCCCACAGCTGAATTTAACAGGACTGGAAGATTGATCAATTTACCTGCCTTCTCCCTGCCAACCTTAGTCTAGGTCATCTGGGGTCCGAGCAAAGCCAAAAATAATGGTCTCACATCAAGATCTTTTCTGTTGCTTGCACCTCACTTCTATCCAATTGACTGCCAAGCCTATCCCTTCCATTCCTGGCTGTCTGCCGGGCCTTTGGACCACCTGTCCTGTCTAGCCCTATGGTTTAGATTTCCTCTTGCTTCCTGATTCCATGCCTGGTTTCAGCTGAGATTAATTTTTCTGAGCTGTGTCTGCAATTGTCCGGTCTTTATCTAGTTCCTAATTTCCATTTTGTTTAGTTACTCCCTATGTCTGTGTTCTCTCTCTACTGTGCCAGGCTTTGTTTTTGTGTTTTGAAACTTCTCTTCAACTCCCTAGCCAGTCTCAACTACAGCAGCCCTGCCGAGGCCTCTGCCTAACTACATCACTGACTGAGCTTACTGTTCTGAGAACTTTAAACTGACTAACTAGTCTTAGAGGAAGGAAAGGCAAAGAATCAAATACCACTTTTTCAACCTAACTGTAGCAACTCATAAGTATTCTCTTAATATAGTTAAGGAATTAACTTGTTGCCTCATTATTTAAACCTGTTTCTATGATTTTTTTCAAATAATAATTCACAAATATATAGCAGCTATATTTGTTATTATATTTTTATATATTATTTTTCAAATTATATAACCCACAAATATATATATATTTATATATATAAATATATATATCGCTATGCACTGATACCCAAAGACTCAATGAGTGTGAATTGGTTAAGCTACTGAATATTTAAGCCGATTGTATAGAAACAGTGGATATTACAAAGCTTTGAGAACTGAATCCACACGAAGAATGTATTGCCTGTGAAACACTATTACCCAAACTAGGCTGCTAGACTCACTGATATTGTTATTTCTTAGAAGAGGATTATACGGTTTGATAAATGACAATAAGAGGCTATAACTCTGATAATTTCTTTTGAAAAAACAAATGAGTATGAGTTTCTTCTTTATAACCTTTTCCCTTAGGATTTACAGATATATTATTGACAGATTTCTTGTCATTATATCCTAATTAGGCAAAAATATTCACATATATAATACACACTATATATTATACAATATAATATATTAATATATTATACAATATACAATATTATACAAATATAATACAATCATATACAATAACAACTTCATATATACAGTAAAATAGCCATATATATGTATGTGTTATTTTTTTCCTCTCCTGGCTGCCTTCAAGACACTGGCAATTATCCCACAATTGGTCTTCCGTTCTCCATTATATTTGTGTGTGTGTGTGTGTGTGTGTGTGTGTGTGTGTATGTGTGTGTATGCCAAGTATGGAATCTTTCTAGAAATCTTTAATGGAGTATATTTAGTTACTTGGTTATATTTTTTTTGTTCCCGTCTTGGGACATTTTTATGATTCATTAAAGAAAACACTAACAATAAATACTCACCAAAACACCCATCTTTCAGGGACCCTAGGTAGCTCAGCCAGTTGAGCATCCTAAATTCAGCTCATGATCTCATCGTTCGTGAGTTCAAGCCACAGGTGTGCTGATACCTGAGAGCCTGGAGCCTGCTTCAGATTCTGTGTCTCCCTCTCTCTCTGCCCCTTCCTTGGTATTCTATCTCTCTGCCTCTCAAAAATGAATAAACATTAAAAAAAATTTTTTTAAACACTCATATGTCAATTTGCTGTTTAAAATGTCAAAGACTGATTCTTTGCTATAGATCTTTGTGAGACATTGTCATGAAAAATAGTCCTCAGGATTTGGGGGTTTGGTACTTTTGAAGTCTGAAGTGGCCTTTGTCTATAGGCAGTTTTTTTTTTTTTTTAATGTATCCTTTGTATTACTTCAGCATGTTTTAATAAATTTTTAAAAAAATTTTTATAGTTTATTTTTAAGACAGAGCACACGTTGGGGATGGGTAGAGAGAGAGAGAGACACAGAATCTGAAACAGGCTCCAGGTTCTGAGCTGTCAGCACAGAACCCAACACGGGGCTCGAACCCACAAACCACAAGATCATGACCTGAGCCGAAGTTGGATGCTTAACCGACTGAGCCACCCAGGCACCCCACTTGAGTAGCATTTTAAGAAATAAACTTTAAGACCAATTTTTGCCACTTTTTATTTGCCTGTGTTTATTTGGATCTAAATATCTAGAGTTCAAATTATATTTGCTTTCAAGAATGTGGTTGTCTTGGTGACCTGAAAAAAGAAAAAAAGAACTTTATGTATGGTAATACATTCATAAAAATAAGTATGCTGGCTAGACAATGTGTCTCTCAAAGATGTCTACGAGATAATAACCTGAAAAAAAACTGTGCTTAATACTGACTTTTTTTTTTTTTTTAATGGCCCTTTGTGCTTTAAGGAAAACTAAAGGAAGTGTTAAGCCAGCATTTGTTAATCCGGTTTATGGGAACTGGAGGAACCCAGAGAAAACGGAGGTAAGCGGTAATGGTGAACTATATTGTTTCAGATGCAGAAACACACACACACATACACACACAGAGTGTCGTTTGGACATTCCCACAGCATGGCTAAGAGGAATGTTTTAGCAGTCATTTCATTGGGAATGGAAAGGACTTTCAGTCTCTCTAAATGTGCAATGAGACTTTTCCACTCCAGGACAGATTCAATCTGTTTGTAAAGTTGGTTCACTGTTAAGTGGCTTTGTGGTCACTGTTCATACTCAACGAGAGCTGACAAATCTGGAAAATATCAGTTTAACCCAGACTATTAGTCAGCTACCCATAGTAACTCTTCATTGACTGCTGTTTGTATTCTATTCCCAAAGACAAAAGGGAGGATAGCATTCTGTGCTCTCTTTAACTTTAGGTGGAGCAGTAAAAGGCTATTACCTGATAAGTCAGAAGACGAAAGGGGAAATTAAAGTGTATTACATCTTTCTTGGACCTTTTTAGGGCCATTTCTTATTTAGTGAAATAAGAAGTAGTCTAGAGTGAAAATGGGAAGTAAAATCCTTCTCACATCTTTAAGTAGATAATATGAGCATTCATTTGAGTATATAATAGGATTAGCCTGACATATCACTTCTTCATCTATGAAAAACTCTTTACATCCTATTTTAGAAATCTTATTCATTCTCTTGTCAAAGTGAGCATATACAAAACACTAAAGTGTGAATTCCCCCCTATAATTTTTAAATGAAATAGGCCATGAACAGTTGTTACCATTACTGAAATGAGTAACAAGGTGCCAGATCAGACAGTTTCGTAAGTAGTTTTGGAGACTTGGTTGATATGGCTGACTTTTTTTGTGTGTTTTATTGAATAATGATGTCATACATACTTTTAGTATTGTTTTGGAAGGAATGAAAATGAGAAGATATTTCCCAGAGCACAGAGAAAATTAATTTGAATGATAAGTCAAATCAATCAAGACACAGTAAAAATTAAAAGGTAGCCTCATACAATCAATAAATAAACAGATATTTAAGAAGCCTAATGTAATTTATCTTCCTGGCAAAGTAGATAGATGTAACATAAACCTACTTCATTTTTAGTAAAGGAAGGAAAATTTATTTTTTAAAAAATCTTTAACATTTAGTATCTGAAAGATATAAATGAGGTAAGAAATAAAATGGTAGTCTTTAAATTTAGCATTTTAATATTAGTATCTTATAAATTTGTACTAATTAAAAACCTGCTAGGAAGGTTATTACATCTTTTTCTTTCTACTTAGAAATGGCTACTCTGGCACACGAGTAGGGGTTTGTGTCACATACCCACCTTTCAAGGTGCTTTCAAGACTTTTTCTATTGTGTATGCATATGACAGTGTAATCAGTGACTCTTGAGAACCTTGTAAACAATTGCTTTTTTCTATCCTAATAAAAAAATAATTCCTCTTTCACATTTTTTCCTTTCTATTAAGAACGGCTGGAGAAGAAATGCTGTTACAGTTCTTGAACTTTGTTGCCGCTTTGACTTCTGTTGTTTCAGAAACAATAACTTTATTTTAAACCAATTGTACCTTCCCTGACTGTGTAACAATGAAATTGACTTCTCCAAAACACTCTTGTAAAAAGTCAGAGAAAATTGTCATATGCTGATAGAGAACAGTATAATGAACTTCTGTATAACTATCACCCAACTTCAATAATTGTCATCTCATGGTCATCCTTGTTTCAGCTCTACTGCCACCCATTCCCACTACACACCAGAGTGGTGATGGTGGTTTTTCTTTTATTTCTTAAGACTTTTTTTTGTTGGTTTAGAGCTGCTTTAGGTTCATAGCAAAATTGAGCAGAGGGTACACAGATTTCTCATATATCCCCTCCCCCCACACACATGGCCTCCCCCATTACAACATCCTGCACCAGGGATGGTACATTGATTACATTGACAATTCTGTCTCTACGTATTATTCAGAGTCCATAGTTTACATTAGGGTTCACTTGGTGTCAACCAGAGTATTTTTTAAGCAAATCCCAGATATCATTTAATTTCACATGTAAAGACTTCAGTTGTACATTAAGGGATAAAAACTTCTAAAAAATTTGACCACAGTATCATACCTACAAATTTAATAATAATCCTTGATATCAACAAATATTCATTCAGTGTTCAACTGTTGTTGCTGTATTTTTAAAATCAGAATATATGGTATATACATCCAAACTGACAGACATGTTTCCTAAGACTCTTAACCTCTAGATTCCATTTTCTCTCTCATGTCTTTGTGATTTGTTGAAGAAATCAAGGTGTCTATCCTAAAAAACTTTCCACATTTTAGATTTCCTAATATATTCTGTAAACTATAACTCTCTCAACTAAAAGCTTGGGTTTTTGTTAGTGGTGGTGGGGTGTTTTTTGTTTGTTTGTTTTAACTCCACTGTGATCAATACAGAAGACTTAGAGAAACCAGCACCATAGAAAGAGGCACTCAAGATTCTGGCCACTGCCCTCCCCTATCTCACCAGATGTGAGGATAAGGCAGTGACTCCTATGCCCCAATGGCCTTAGACACACACCAATGTTAGGCCTGTCAACAGTGCAGGCAGTGTAGACTAAAGGTACTAGGGGGAGAGTCAGGAATGCTCACTGCATTCTGCATGATCTAGAAAGAAGTCTGTTATTTTAACGCCTAAAATCCTAACCTTTTCAATGTGTTTTTCTTTAGAGTTCTGTATACTCCTTCTCAAATCCATTATATGGCACAACATCAGGATGCCTGGAGACTATATCTAATCATCTGAAATAGTACCATCATGATCAACTATTATCTAGGGTATGTAGTTAATAGAAAATTCTAGTCTGTGAAATCTGATGGAAACTTGTCTCATGCAATAGTAAAAACAGAAGGGATTTAGAATACTAGTGTAATTTTACAAATAAATATTCTTACTGATTAAATGTTTTCATGGAATCTGAATCAGAACCTTATCTTCATTATATATCTGAATATGTTAATAAAATGTTCTACTTGATTTTCTTTGATTTCATCATGATCATTTAAAAAAAACACAAATCAAATTGTTTTATATCCTGCATATTAAATAGGTTTTAAGATTGTTATTTATATGAGAGAGAACTTAGAAACAAAAAAGTGAACTAATTTAGCATATAAGCTAGCAGGAATGGACAAATCACAGTAATCCTAATACACATAACCATGAATAAGAGATATTTCTGCATCTTGAAAAAATGTGAAATTATCATCCTAAACTTGCCTTTATTCAAATAACTATTTAACACCTATCTTCATATAAACATAAAAATAATACTGAAATAGATGAGTTATGAACCTTTGGATTACAAGAAACAGAAAATCCCTACTCCTATGGTCTAAATAATGTAGCAATTATTATACCTAAAATCAGGAAATTGAGAAAGCACCTCTTTTTACTGGTTATAGCATAAACTCATGCCTTCAGCAAGGATTCTGGTTATTTACAAGTTTCCGTTCCTAGGCTATGTTCTCAGATTAGCTCCCCGACAGATCAGATGATAGCTAATCAAGCTGCAGCAGTGTTGTATTCCCAGTGAAGTCCAGAGGCAGAAAAGGGCCCATTTTTTTCCTTATATCTTTTTTATAACAAGAAAACCCTTCCCAGGATGCACTCCCAGCAACAGCACTCTTATTGGCCAGGAGAGACATGGAGCCCATGCCCAGCCAAACACTTCAAAGGTAATGAGGCAAAATGGCTAGCTGACACCCTTCACTATATCCTCTAGGCTGGGAATCGACCGGTGAAGCTCGCTGACAAGTATATGAGGGTAGATATTTGAACAAAACTAGAGAACAGTTAGGATCAACAAGGGGACATAGCCCAGAAATAAGCAACCATCAGTATCTGTTCTAAATAAGGTCAGTTGTATTCAGTGTTTCACTACCAACATTAGTACCTTTCGGGAGAATACAGACTGGAAAAAAAAACAAACATATTGTTGATCAACCTTGAAATAATGTCAAATTTTATCCCAGTGAATTTTTGAAGCCTATTAATTACATTCTAGTTGTGCTCTCTATGAATTATCTTTTCCTAACTGCTGCCTTCCTATTGACATCAAAATTTCTGATCCTAGAAAAATTCATACAAAAGAGGATGTTATCTGTGTTGTTGAAGTCTGGCCTCTGGCATTGTGGGACATAAGCATTTTGGGAAGCTGCATTCATTTTAGCTTAAAACTATCAGCGAGATACGTTCAGGATCTCTGCCTAAGCTTAGAGAACAGCAGCAGGTTAAAATTCAAATATGGTCTTAGTAAAAGACCTCAAGACTATTACATGAAAAATGTTGGTAAATTTCAATTAAAAAATATAATAGCAATGATTATTCAAGTTAAGTTTGCTTGTTTCAAAGGAATATTGAGGGAATTCATGACATACAAGTAGCTACAAATTGAGGATAATAACAGAAAATCAAAAGACTAGAAATTAGGGTATTCTAAATTAAAATTATCTTCAGGTACAAGTTATGTACCCCTTAAAATGTTTGAATCACACATTTTATGAGGTCTTATAAATACATATGGTAGGGGCTCAGGGACTGAGTGGCTCAGTCAGTCCAGTGTCCAATTCTTGATCTCAGCTCAGGTCATGATCTCTGACTGATGGAGTTCAAGCCCTGCATGGGCTGTGTGCTAACAGTAGGGACCTGCTTGGGATTCTCTCTCTCCATCTCTCTGCCCCTCCCCCTGCTCGCTCACAATGTCTCTCTCAAAGTAAATAAACATTTATAAATAAATATTGCAATTCTATGAAACTAAAAGAATGAAACTGATTTTTCTTATCCAGTAGGTAGAAGAGGTATATGCATATGTTGTTTTCATCATTTAATGTGAGATTCAGAAATAAAAAACTTCTTTTTATTTGCATTGTTCTTCCTCTGACAACTTTTTGATGTAAGCCTAAATCTGCCCCCTTGAGATTTTAAAAATATAAAAGAAATACGAAAAATAGAGAAAGGAAGAACAAGTACAGAGAGTTCACAAATTATATAATTTAGCTTTAAATCATGAAAAGATCTCATATTTCACACCAGACAGAGAATCCACTGAAAGCATTTTTTTTAAGCTAGTGGATGTCAGGAGAATGGATCCCAAAGAGTATTGCTGACAGATTCTTAGAACTTTTATTGCACAAATATTTAAGACAATATCTTGTCAACTGGATTCATGTGACCAACCTATTTCCCTAAATATACTATAAGCAGATGATAATGTTAATAACAATAGCAACAACAAGTGATAAGTACTGATTATCTAAAAAATACTGTTCTAAGTATTTTAACATATTTTAACTCAGATAAATGTAAACACCATGCTGAAAACTATGCCAGTCACATGGGGACATTTAATGTGAAATTTACATTAACTAAAATTAAATTTTAACAATGCATTTCCTCAGTTGCACTAGCCACATTCCAAGTGCTCAATAGCCCCATGTTGCCAGCAATAACTATCATAGAAAACACGGAGAATATTTTCATCTCATAGAGCTCTCTCAGAGAACACTGGTTTAGAACAATGTTGAAATATTTTGCTATAAATAGCACACCAGTAACCTCTATAAACCTAATAACCGCTAAAAATATTGCCCAGTATATGTATTTTAACTAGAACTGACAAGTTTCTAGAACACTAAATTACAAATAAGACAAGGCATATTTATCTGTAAGCAAACTAGCAAATATATGATGAACAACTACATGTTAACACTGTTCTCTTGACATATGTCATACGTCACTCTATCATACCATTTTATTTTTGCCTATTCCTTTTTCTACATGAGATGGTACCTTGAAGAAACTGTGTAAGAATTTGCTTCTCTATTAATCTTCTTGACCATCAATCATTTTTCACATGTATCACACTAAAAACTGAAAATTCATGAATCCTTTAAATTATAATTGCCTTGTACTTAGCATGTTAAGGGCATGTGTTTCAGGTAAACCAACAACTATGTTCATGACAATAGTTTTTGCAATGGGTAATCTTAAATTTTATTCTTAAAAATAAAAACCAGAGAAAATACAAAAGACTGAGTTTTCTTTCTCAAATGTCTTTTAAAAATAAGATTTCAAGTATATATTTCACTGTCAAACGAATGACATCTTTTTGAGACTTAATGTTATTCTACTTTTCTTTGTATCAACTTGTAAAATGCTATTTTACTGCTAATATGTCTAGAAAACTAATGCAAGGGTTAATATCTAAAGTTATCACCAAACTCAAGATCCTGCTCTTTAATTATTATAAGTAGAAAGGCAACACACTTCTATAAGCATCTGGTGAAATTTCAGTGAAACTAGACACCCACAATAGTTGAATTAAAGAAATCTTTATGAATCAGCTAAAGCAGTCTCAAAAACAAATAAATAAATTAAAGATCCACTTAAAAATTGACACTGATTCATGTCATTAAACATTCTGAGTGAAGTGCTCTAAAGAACACATTTTTGTCTCCAGAATGAAAGTGATAATAAAGAGTTTTTTTTATTTTTCTAAGTTTTTATACATTTATTTCCTTAGGTCTAGCTCTGGCTTCTATCAAGACAACTTCCTTGAAGTTTTATATTTCTCCAGAGTTGGTTACTAATAAGTCAGCTCAGGAAATAGCATAATTTTCTGCAAGCAGTATAATATAATTTGGAGCCAATAAAAGAAATGCCAGCATGAGAGATCAAGAATAGCAAACCTAGTTTCTCTACCTACTTTTTCCCTCCCCCCACAACAGATATTAAGTAACCATTTAATCTACTGCTAACCATAAACTAATGGTTAAACAGAAGAATGTCACTGTGGGGTAACTATACTTGCCATTAATTTGTTCAACAAATCCTGAAAGAAGACAGTGAGAGTGGGAAAAGAGTGAACAAACACAATATATAATGTGGCCTCTACTAGTCTGGGACTTCTAGCCTGCCTTAGTTGGGGAATTCATAACTTTCCTCTACCCTGTTAGCACTCCAGGGCTAACATGTATCTTTAAGTATATAAGAAATTAATAAGATGGAAATATGTATACCTATACATATATGTATTTAAATGTTGGTTCTTTAAAAGAATAAGGCTCTGATGTAACAACAAAATAAACTCAGTGAAGTAAATTATAAGATTGAAATAAACACCTAAGAAAATAAAGAAGATAATGCACAAATAGCCAATATAAGAAATGGAAATGGTATGATCACCAGAGTCTACAAACAGAAAGTAATGAGATCATACAACACAAAAAAATCTGTATGACCAAACATATCAATATATCAAACTTTAGAGAAAATAAACAAATTCCTGGAAAATACAATTTTCTAAAAACAACCTAAAAAGAAAGGGAGGTACAAGAATTCTATAACAAAGTAATTGATCCATACTTAATAATCTTCCTTCAAACAAAATTCTAGGTGCCTAAGATTTACTAGCAGATATAATATCTTTAATACCAGATTTATACAAGTATTTCAAAAAGAACAGGACAAGGGGTAGTACTTCTTAACACATTTTATAAGGAAAGGATAATTTTGATACAAACCTCCACAGAGATATCAAAATAAAGAAATTTTTTTAGGTCAATGTTACTGACAAATACAATTGCGAAGTACTAAAAACAAATAATACATGCAATGAATATATTACCACTTTCATATTTATTCCATTAATATAAGTTTAACTTTAAAAATCAGTCTTAAAAAGAATGAGAGAAAAGCATGTGATCATTTTAATAGATGCATAAAAATATTATGTTAATACAATACAGTTTGTTTATTATAAAACTATCTTAGAAAACTAAGAAGTATCATAGAAAACATTTCCTAATGTGACAAACAGCAGCTACAAAAACTCACTACTTAATGGCAGAATGTTAATTTCAATTTGATATTAGGAATGAACCACAAATGGTCACTATTATATCTTTTAAAGTATTTGCACTGTTTACTGTTAATCAGAGTGAGAAAACAAGACATGAATAAAATTTAAATGAGTTATTGAAAAGAAAAATAACACTTTCATCATTTACAGATCACATGATATATACATAGAAAATTTAGAATAATCCTCATGTTAACTGACATTAATTACTGACTTTAACAAGCTTGTCAGATATAAGATTAATACATAATGTCCAATTGAATATCTCTATATCTTGAATAAACTAAATATTTTAAGTGAAACTATAATAAACTTAAAAATAAAAACACTGGAATAAATCTTGCAAAAGACATATATGATATGAAATACTGAGACACTAAAGTAGACATATGGAGATACAGTATTCAGTTTTTTCCCAAATTTATCTGTAAGGTCAATAAAATTCCCATTAAGTTTCTACTTATACTTATGACCTGAGAAGCTGATTCTACATTTTGTATGGAAATGCAGTAGGCAAACATAGCCAAGAAACTGTGAAAGAATATGGTATGAGGATTTCTTTACTTGATATCATATACAAGGTTAAGATAATTAGCGCATGTGGTATTGGCATAAAAATAGACATGTAGAACAATGAAGTGGACTAGAGATCCCAGAAACAGATGCACATATATATGGGTACCTGATCTACCATGTGGCCCTGCAGAGCAGCACATAAAAGTATTTCAATAAAGAGCTGAACAAGAGAGCTATAAGACAATCTAGTGAATGAGAGAAGATATTTGGAAATAAAATATCTGATAAGGGGTATCTAAAAAATATAAAAACTTGTACAACACCAAATAACCCAAATAATAATAAAAAGCAGAAAACATGAACAGATATTTCTCTAAAGACATACAGATGGCCAACAGACAAAAGAAAAGATGCTAAACGTCACTAATAATCTGGGAAATGTAAATCAAAACCACAAGGTATCACCTCATACCTGTCAGAATGGCTAAAATCAAAAACACAGGAAACAAGTGTTGGCAAGGTTGTGGAGAGAAAGGAACCCTCTTCCACTGTTGGTGCGAATGCAAACTAATGCAGCCACTGTAGATAACAGTATGGAAGTTCCTCAAAAAATAAAAATAAAATTACCATATGTATTTACTCAAAGAATATGAAAACACTAATTCAAAAAGATATATGCAGTCCAATATTTAGTGCAGTATTTATAATAGCCAAATAATGTAAGCAACCCAAATGTCGATCTACAGATGAATAAAGAAAATATGGTGTGTATACACACACACACACACACACACACACACACACACAATGGAATATTACTCAGCCATAAAAAGAAAGAAATCTTGCAATTTGCAACAATGTGAACCGACCTAGAAGGTATAAAATGCTAAGTGAAATAGGTCAGTTAAGAAAGACAAAGCCCCCATGATTTCACTATGTGTGGAATTTAAGAAACAAAACAAAGAAAAAAGGAGACAAACCAGTAAACAAACATTTAACATACAAAGAACAGACTGATGGCTACCAGAGGGGAGGTAGATGGGGGGAATGGGTGAAACAGGTAAAGGGGATTAAGAGAACACTTATTTTGAGGAGCACTGAGTAACGTATAGGGTTGCTGAATCACTATTGTACACATGAAATTAATAGAACACTGAATGTTAGTTGTACTGGAATTTAAAAAAATTAAAAAGGACATTTCTAATAACCATACTAAAAAAAATGAAAATGAAAAAAAAAAAAAAAACAACCAAAATGTTGACAAGCCATTTGAATATAAAATTCACAAAAGAAAATGAGTCAATACTCATGAATAAATCTTCAACCTTGTAAGTCATCAGGCAAATCTAAATTAAATGTATACTATATATCAGTAAATATTAGGTTAACATGCACTACCATGTCAGACAGAATAGCTAAATAAAAAAGGTTTATTTATAACTAAATGGTACTGCTATAACTGAATGTTTGTGTCCCTCTCCCCTCATCCATACTTTGAATCTTCAATGCGCAATATAATGGTATTTTGAGATAAGACCTTTGGGAGATCCTTAGGTGTGAGTGTGGGTCCCGCATTATGGAATTACCATCCTTTTCAGAAGGAACACCAGAAAACCTTCTCCCTCTCCTATCATAAGCACACCAAGAGGAGACCATGTAAGCGTACAGTGAGATAGTGGCTGCCTGCAAGAAAAGAGGCTTCAGAATGAAACCTAAATTTCCAGCACTTTAATCATGGACTTCAGCCTCCAGACTTGTAGGAAATTTGTTTAAGCCACCTGCTCTATGATATGGTAGCAAGAGCTGACTGAAACAGTAAGCAAATACCAAGTATGCGGCATACACAAAGTGTTGCCAACACTAAGGAAATAAAGCAACTGGATCCTTCATACCTGCTGGTGATGGTATAAATCTCCCTGTCATTATCTCCTACAGCTGAGCATATGAATGTCCCATAATCCAGCAATTTACCCCCTTAGGAATTGCACTCATGTACACACCCAAGAAAACATGCAATCAACAAAACTGCATGCATATGTGCATCAAAAAACACATGCAAGAATGATGATTACTGCATTATTTGTAATGCAAAAAACTCCAAATTCTGTCAATAGAATATGTGTATATTAAATCAAATGTTGCATAGTAATAAAATAGAAAAAATATATTGCAATGAAAGTAAACAAACTATAGCTACTTGAAACAACTCTGATGAATCTCACATGCATAATTTTGAGTAATAGGGATAGGCAAAAATATATATATTAGTAATATAGTACTTAGGTGTGCAGATGTAGATTTTGAAACCTTGAAAAAAATTAAAGATATGCAATAATTTATTTTTAATGTTTTATTTTATTTTTGAGAGAAAGAGCACAAGGAGGGGCAGAGGGGGGAGGAGGGAGAGAGCGGGAGGGAGGGAGGGAGAGAGCAGGAAGGAGGGAGAGAGCAGGAAGGAGAGAGGGAGAGAGAGAATCTGAAACAAGCTCCAGGCTCTGAGCTGTCAGCATAGAGCCTGGCGTGGGGGCTTGAACTCACAAGCTGCAAGATCATGACCTGAGATGCTTAAACAACTCAGCCACCCAGGTGTCCCAAAAGGAGATATGCAATATTGACAATGCCTTACTTTTTTTGGCTTAAATGTTACATAAGTATTATCATTATGATAATTAATAAACTATGCATTTTTAAATGTTTTTGGTTGAGATATGATTCATATACCATAAAATTCACTAGTTTATTAATTTCTTTTCAAATTTTATTTAAATTTAACATATATGGTAAAATTGATTTCAGGTGTAGAAATTAATGACTCATTACCTACATATAACACCCAATGCTCATCACGATAATTGCCCTCCTGTATACCTCCTTACCCCCTCCTCCACCCACCTCCCTCCATGAACCCTGTTTGTTCTAAATAGTTAATAGAGTCTCTTATTGTTTGCTTCCCTCTCACTTTTTTTTTCCTTACCCTAGGTTCATCTGTTTCGCTTCTTAAATTCCACATGAGTGAAATCATATGGTATTTGTCTTTCTCTGATTTATTTCATTAGCTCCATTCATATCATTACAAAAGGCAAGATGTCATTCTTTTTGGTGGCTGAGCAATATTCCCTGTGTATATGTACACCTTTATCAATTCATCTGCAGTGAACATTTGGGCTCTTTCTATAGTTTGCCTATTGTTGATAATGCTGCTATAAACACTGGGGTGTGTTTGCCCTTTTGAATATGTATTTTTGTATCCTTTGGTTATATACCTACTAGTGCAATTGTTGGATCATAGGTAGTTCTAATTTTTTACTTTGAGGAACCTTCATACTGTTTTCCAGAGTGGCTGGAAACGTGTAAGAGGTTCTCCTTTCTCCACATCCTCACCAACAACTGTTGTTTCCTCTGTTAATTTTAGCCATACTGACAGGTGTGAGGTGGTATCTCACTCATCATCAGGGAAATACAAGTCGAAGCCATGATGAAAATTCTCTATTTAAAATTGCAAAACTCAAGGATTTTTAGTATATTTACATTATTTGGCAATCACTAATCTTTCTGTCTCTACCTATTTGTCAATTCTGGACTCTTAACATAAATGAATACATATGTGATTTTTTATGTCAGGCTCTTTCACTTAGGGAAATATTTTCAAGATTATCCATTATGTAGCATTTATCAGTACTTCACTGCTTCTCGTTGAAAGAAATTCCATTGTATGCATATAACACACCTGTTTATCCATTCATCAGTTGCTGGGCATCAGGACTGCTTCTATTTTCTGGATGATACAAAACAGAAATGCTATAAACATTTATCTACAAGTTTTTGTGTGAACATATGCATTTAGTTCTTTTGTATATGTATCAAAGAGGGCAAAGCTGCTGGATCATGCAGTACCTCTATGTTGACTCTTTCAAGTACCAAGAAACATCCTCACAAATATTTGTTTTGTGCATATATTTTATTACAGCAACCCCAGTGGTACTTCTGATTTTAACTTGGGTTTCCTTGATAATTTAAAATATTGAGCATCTTTTAATATGTTTTTTGGACATTTGTGTATTTTCTTTCTATATTTCAAATATTTTGTCCATTTTTAATAGATTCTTTTTACTGTGGAATTATAGGAATTTTTCATATGTTCTGAATAATAAACTATAATCAGATAAATGATTTGCAAACATTTTCTGCCATTGTTTGGGCTGTCTTTCACTTTCTTAATAGTGCCCTTTGATGTACATTTTCTAATTGTGCTGAAACCAGACTTATCTATTTTTCCTTTATGCTTTATGTGCAATATCTAAGAAACCCTTGCTAAGTGAAAGGTCAAGAAGATTTATATCTATGTTTTCTTCTAAGAGTTATATACTTTCCTGAGCTTTATAAATGTGTTCAATAATGTGCCCATATTTCTTCAGATAATCTTTCTGTCCCTTTACTCTGTTTTCTCTCCTTCTTTACCTGCCACATGTATGTGTTTGCATACCTAATGGTATCCCACAGGACTGTGAGGTTTTCATTTTTCTTCTTGTTTCTTATAGTGGAAACTTCTCCTATCTTAAAGTGCAGTACTACTTTCTTCTGCATGCTTGAACCTGCTGGTGAGCCTTGATAGTAAATTTTTCATTTCAGTTACTGTAGTTTTCATTTATCTAATTTCGATTTGGTTTCATTTTATAGTTTGTATCTTTTTATTGACACTATTTGGTAAGATATCATTCTCATAAGTTCCTTTAGTTATTTACACAAAATTTCTTTAGTTCTCCAGCACAGTTTAAATCATTTTGTCTTTGTCTAATAACTCCAACATCTATCTACACTTCTTCATATGGAATCTTTATTGACTGCTTTTTTTGTATTATACTTTTTTCTTCATTATATTCCTCATAAATTTGTGGAAAAAAATGGGACCTCTGGATAAAGTCAAAATACATTTTGAACCTTAATGCCAAGCTGTCAGGTGTCCAGATGGTCAATCAGGATAACAAGCCCAACTAAAAATACCAACAAATCTTTATTCACTTCCTGAATCAGTGCAGTCAAGAGACAAAAGACAAAGGTGCCAGCTCTCCAGTGTTTCATTTATCCCACAGAACAGCACTGTGGGAGGGTCATATGACATGTAGCACAGATGTGTGGAATTGTCTCACTATCCAAGACCAGGTTAAAAGGAAAAATAACTATTCAACTGTGTAACATAAGGAGAAGGAAAAAAAAAACACACGAATACACATAAAATGATAAAACTTTGCATATCACCAAAGCTGTGTGCACATGGAATTTTGTACTTTAATTATTCTTTACCAATAAATATAAATTTACTTATATAGTCAATTTAAATTGTCAGAAGTACAAACTGAACCAATGAATTCTATAAGTGTCTCATAGAGACTAAATCCACAATTTAAAAAGTGTTATAACACATATATATAACTGACCAAAAATTATGCACTACATCAACATAATAAAAGAAATAAGCCACTAATTAGTCTAATGAAATAAAGAAAATATACATGAAAAAAAGAATGAGAAAGAGAAAACTTTCACAAATACTGGGCAGATTTTGAAATTTGAGAGGTAGAGGAACTATATCAAACTAAAAAGCTATTGCACAGCAAAGGAAGCAATCAGCCATAAGAGAAGGTAATCTACAGACTGAGAGAAAATATTTATAAATCATGTATCTGGTAAGGGGTTAATATCTAAAATATATAAAGAACTGATACAACTCAATAACAAATGAACAAGCAAATTAACAAATGAGCAGAGGAAGTAACTAGACTTTTTTTTTTCAAAGAAGATATACTAGTAGCCAACAGATATATGAACAGGTATTTCACATCAATAACCAACAGAGAGATAAAAATTAAAACAATGAGCTATCACTTCATCCCTGTTATAATGACTGTAATCAAAAAGATGAGATAACAAGTGTTGGTGAGAATGTGGAGAAAAGGGAATTCTTGCGCACTATAGGTGGGAATGGAAACTGATGCAGTCATATGAAAAACAGTATGGAGGTTCCTCAAAAAATTAAAAGCAGAAGTACCATAAGATCCAACAATTCCACTGTTGGATATATACCCAAAGAAACAAAGTCACTATCTCAAAGAATTATCTGCATCCCCATGTTCACTGAAGGATTATTTATAATAGCCAAGTCATGGAAACCTAAGTGTTCATCAAAGGATAAACAATAAAGGAAATGTGCTGTGTATATACAACGGACTATAATTTAACCATGAGAAACCAGAAAATCTTGCCATTTGCAACAACATGGATGGACCTTGAGGGTTTATGCTAAGTGAAATAAGCCAGATAGGAGAGAAAAAACAAACAAAAAACCCACCCAAAAACATAAAAACAACACTAAATGATCTCACTTATATATGGATCTCACATATATATTTATTTACATATATATATAAAATATATATATATATAACCAACCAATCAACAAACCAGTCAAAGAAAAAGCTCACAGAAACAAACAAAAAAAGCAGATTGCTGTTTGCCAGAAGTGGGGTGTTGTAAATTTGAGGGTGGCAGAAAATAGGTAAAGGTGGGCCAAAAGATACAGAATTCTACTTCTGAAAAAATGACATGGTAGAAGGACTCCAAACTTACCTACCTCTAGAGACCTACTTAGATAATAGCCATTATCAGTGCATCCAATCCGAAAAATGACCGAAGGACTGGCAGAACAGACTTTCCACAGTTAATCCTAGAGAGGAGGACACACCAAAAATGGTAACAAGGGCAGAGATGCAGTCAGGAACCAAACTCCTAAAAGACAAACTATGAATGGAGGGTTACCACAGCACAAAAAAGGGAGAGGAGCAGATCTAATAGTAGGCATCCCAGATACAAAGGATCTGCACTGGAAAGACAATTCCCATTAACATTTGGCTTTGAAAACCAGTGGGGCTTAACTTTGCAAGTTTCTTAACCAAATGGGCTTAAATCTGGGTACTTTAAAAAATGAGCAGGCTTACTCTGGGAGAACTGGATGGTGACAGGAAACGGAGTTCCAGCCCTTAGAGAAAGAAAGCATAATGAACAACCCTGCCAAGACGGAGCATAGAAACAGCAGTCTGAAAAGCACTTAGGGTATACAGGAAGTAGCTTTACTTACAAATATCAGAACTCAGGCTGGAGGAGCCTTTTCCAAGAACAAAAGAGCTCACAAATGCCATTTTTGCCCCTCACTCCCAGCTTAGACAACCAGACACCACAGGAAATAATAGTAACACTCTTTACCTAACTTGCTAAAAGCGTGGGTCCTTGCCCCTCTCTCCCAACTTCCTACAGATTTGCCCCATCCAATCAGCCTACTCAGCAGTTCTCCCAAAGCAGCTCCTGCCACATCCCGTTATTGCAAACATCCCTAGCAGAGACAGCACCACTCAAAGGGATTCTTTCCCTGAGGAGAGGGAAAGGTAACCCCACATACCAGTACCCTGGAAGTCCTGACACCCAAACCTTGTAACTGACAATAGAAAGAAAGTGCCTTGACCGTCAGTGCACCTGCAGCCCAGGCAGCATTTGGCTTAAGTGCCGGCTCCATCCACCAACAAATGGCTCTCGGGATAAGGCAGGGAGAGCACCATGCCACTCAGTGCTATTGCAGCCACAACAGACAGACAGGGGAAGAGCGCTGGTCTGACTGCTGACACTGCCTAAGTACAAGCCCATAGTGGCCCCAGACTAGCCTGTTAATAGCACAAGAACCAAACCCTGCCCAAAATAGGCAAAGTGGGTCACTGCAGCCCCGTGGACTGAAAGCAAACAAGGGCCAGCCACCACAGTAGGGCACATACAACTCACATAGGAGAGACCCCTGAGGCACCTACTTCTGAAGAACAGGGCACAGTTAGCTACAAAAGCACCATAGGACCTCTGCTTTATAAGGTCACCACTTTAAGACCACAAGATATAACTGGCTTTCCTAATACACAGTAACACACCGAGTTAGACAAAATGAGACCAAGGAATATGTTCCAAATGAAAGAACAGGACGAAATAACAGCAAAAGAACTAAGGGAAACAGAGAAAAGCAATATACCTGATAGACAACTGAAAGTAATGGTCATAAAGATACTGGACTAGAGAAAAGAGTGGAAGATCTCAGTGAAACATTCAACAAAGAGAATACAATAAAGAACCAATCACAGATGAAGAACTCAATAAGACAGATTAAAAATACATTAAAGAAAATCAACAGATTAGAGGAGAAATAAGAATGGATCAGAGAACTGAAGACATAGTAATACAGATCAAGTCTAATAGCAAAAAAGAGACCCAGTGGGGAGGCAACAGGCTTGAAACTGCTCAGAGGGACTCAGTCTGCGGGTATATTTTGGGCAGTATCAAAGGGGCGCTCAGACTAAGATCTGGAAACGAAGATCATGGCTTGGGACATAGAGTATGGCCCACCTTGGCTATTCCTGTGGCACAGGGAGATTGGACCCAAAAGAGGTTACCTCAAGAAACAAGCCAGGGGCACCTGGGTGGCTCAGTATGTTAAGCATCTGACTTTGGTTCAGGTCATGATCTGATGGTTCATGGGTTCGAGCCCTGAGTTGGGCTCTGTGCTGACAGCTGCTCAGAGCCTGGAGCCTACTTCGGATTCTGTATCTCCCTCTCTCTCTCTGACCCTCCCCTGCTCACGCTTCTCTCTCTCAGAAATAAATAAAACATTAAAAAAAAAAAAAAAAACAAGCCAAAGTGCACATGGTGTAGAGTCCCAAATACCACTATGAGTAGGGAAATAAAATAACCAAATTCTCAACGAGAGAGACCAAAAGACATGATTCAAAGAACACTTCCTGAAGGACAGGCCCTGGGCAGTCAAAGAGACTTCTTTAATACAGCAGTACTCTCAGGTGCAAAATGCATAACAAGCTTTTAAAACTAACAAGAGACAGAAAGCTAGTCAAAATGAATGATGAAACGGAAGAACTTTCCTCTAAAGAAACTCCAGAAAGAAATGACAGTTAAAAAACTGCTCAAAACAAATATAAGCAATATAACTGAACAAGAATTTAAAACAATAGTCACAAAATTAATCACTGGGCTTGAAAAACGCATAGAAGACATCAGAGAAACTATTGCCACAAAGACTATGTAGAGCTTAAAAATAGTTGTGATGAATTAAAAAATGATATAAATGAGATGCATAATATAAAGGAGGCATCCAATGCATAGATTGAAGTGGCAGAGAGGAGAATAGGTGAATTAGAAGACACAATTATAGAAAAAGAGGAAGCCGAGAAAAAGAGAGATAAACTGATCCTGGAACACAAAAAGAGAGTTCGAGAGCTCAGCGATACAATCAAACAGAACAATATCCATATCATAGGAATTCCAGAAGATGAAGAAAGAGTGAAAGGCACTAAAGGGGAACTTGAACAAATTATAGTGAGGACTTCCCCAATCTGAGGAAGGAAACAGACATTGAAATCCAAGAGGCACAGAGAACACCACTCAGATGTAACTAGAATCGATGTTCTGCACGACATATCATAGTGAAACTGGCAAAATATAACAAAAAAGATAGAACTCCGAAAGCAGCTAGGGATAAAACGATAACATCCAAAGGTAAACTTATCAGAGTGGTTATAGACCTATCTACTGAAACTTGGCAGGCCAGAAAGGAATGGCATGAGATCTTCAATGTGATGAACAGAAAAAATATGCAACCAAGAATCCTCTATCCAGCAAGCCTGTCATTCAGAATAGAAGGAGAGATAAAAGTCTTCCCAAATAAATGAAGACTGAAAGAATTTGTCACCACTAAACCAGCCCTACAAGAAATTCTGTGGGGGATTCTATGAGGGAAATGTTGCAAGGAACATAAGGTACCAGAGACACACCAGAAGCATGAATCCTACAGAAAAACAATGGCTATAAACTCATATTGTTCAATAATAACACTGAATGTAAATGGACTAAATGCTCCAATCAAAAGACACAGGGTATCAGAATGGATAAAAAAAAAGAACAAAAGCCATCTATTTGCTGTCCACAAGAGACTCACTCATTTTAAACCTGAGGACACCTTCAGATTGAAAGTAAGGGGATAGGGGCACCTGGGTGACTCAGTTGGTTAAGTGTACAACTTCGGCTTAGGTCAGATCTCACGGTTCATGGGTTCAAGCCCTGAATCAGGCTCTGTGCTGACAGCTCAGAGCCGGGAGCCTGTTTCAGATTCTGTGCATCTCTCTATCTCTGTCCCTCCTCAATTCATGCTCTGTCTCTCTCTGTCTCAAAAAATAAAAATAAACTTAAATTTTTTTTTTAAAAAAGAAAGTAAGGGGATGGAGAAATATCTATCATGCTACTGGAAGTCAAAAGAAAGCCAGAGTAGCCATACTTATATCAACCAAACTAGACTTTAAAGTAAAGGCAGTAACAAGGGTTGAAGGAGGGCATTATATGATAATTACAGGGTCTATGCATTAGGAAGAGCTAACAATTATAAATGTCTACGAACCGAATATGTGAGCACCCAAATATATAAAACAATTAATCACAAACAGAAACAATCTTATGGATAAGAATGTGCTAATACCAGGGGACTTTAATACTCCACTTACAGCAATGGATAGATCAACTAGACAAAATCACTAAAGAAACAATGGACTTGAATGACACATTGGACCAGAGGATATGACAGATATATTTAGAACTCTACATCCTGAGGCCATGGAATTCACTTTCTTCTCAAGTGTGCATGGCACATTCTCCAAGATAGATCACATACTGGGACATTAAGAAGCCCTCAGTAAATATAAAAGAATTGAGATCATACCATGCAAACTTTCAGATCACAATGCTATGAAACTTGAAGTTAACCACAGGAAGAAGTCTGGAAGACCTCTAAAAACATGGAGGTTAAAGAACACGGTACTAAAGAACGAATGGGACAATCAGGCAATTAGAAAACAAATTAAAAAAAAATATATGAAAACAAATGAAAATGAAAATACAACAATCCGAACTCTATGGGATGTGGCAATGGCAGTCCTAAGAGAAAAGTACACTGCACTCCAGGCTTATTTCAAGAAATTAGAAAAAGCGCAGGTACAAAATCTAACAACGCTCCTAAATGAAATAGAAGCAGACCAAAATGAGCACCCCAAACCCAGTAGGAGGAGAGAAATAATAAAAATCAAGGCAGAAATAATGATATAAAATCCAAAAAACACAAAAAACAAACAAACAAACAAAAAGTTGAACAGATCAATGAAACCAAGAATAGGTTTTTGGAAAAAGAAACAAAACTGACAAATCTCTAGCCAGACTTCTCAAAAAGAAAAAAGAGAGCACCCAAATAGAGCATATGAGGGTGGAGGGGAGGGAAAGGGGGGTGATGGGCATGGAGGAGGGCACTTGTTGGGATGAGCACTGAGTGTTATATGGAAACCAACTTGACAACAAACTGTTTAAGTAAACAACAGCAAAAAGAAAAAAGTAAAAAATGAGAATAGAGTAAGGGAATTCAGCAACATCAAACAAAAGAACATTTCCATTATAGACAGCTCAGAAGGAGAAGAAATAGAAATGGGGCAAAATATTTATTTTAAGAAATAATAGCTGAAAATGACCACAATCTGGTAAGGAAGATGCCCAGATCCAAGAGGCACAGAGAGCCTCCAATAAAATCAACCCAAGGAAGTCTACACCAAGATACACAATAATTAAAATGACAAAAAGTAGTAATAAAGAACTTGAAAAACACCATGAAAAAATAGTTACATACAAGGGAAACCTCATAAAACTGTATCTGATTTTTCAGCAGAAAATTTGCAGGCCAGAAGAAAGTGGCACGACAAATTTAAAGTGCTTAAAGTAATAAATAAATAAATAAATAAATGCAGCCAAGAATACTCTGTCCACGAAGACTATCATTCAGAATACAAGGAGAAACAAAGAATTTCCCAAACAAAAGAATTCATCACCACTAAAGCAGCCTTGAAGAAAGGAATTCTTTTAGTGTAAAGAAAAGGTCATAATCAGAAGAAAATTATTTAAAAAAAACTTTTTTAACAGTAAACACAAACATAAGTACTAGATTAATAACACATAAAAGCAGAACAAAAGATACAGACCAAAGGCAGTAAAATTACATTGATAATATCAGTCAAGGGACTCACAAAATAAAAGGATATAAAGCGTGACATATTTTGTATAAAAAGTGGAAGGGGGGAGTGAAAATTTAATGCTTTTAGAATAGGTTCATATTTCAGTGACCATCAGCTTACTGTAGACTACTATCCTGAGAATGCTATATGTCAACCTCATAATAACCATAAATCAAATCTATAAAAGAGATGCCAAAAATAGAGAAAAGGGAATCCAAGTACGATTCTAAAGAAAGCCAGCAAACTACAAGGGAAGAGAGCAGGAAAACAAAGACACGGGAAAAAAAGCACACAAACACCATAAAACAAGCAACAAAATATCAATAAGTATGCACCTATTAATAGTGTAAATATTACAATGATACTGTATGTAAATAAACTAAATGTTAATAAATGTAAATGACCTAAAACCTCCAATCAAAATACACAGGATGACTGAATGGATATAAAAGCGTGACCAGGAGTGGCTGGGTGGCTCAGTCGGTTGGGCATCTGACTTTGCCTCAGATCATGATCTTGCGATCCGTAAGTTAGAGCTCCACATCCAGCTCTGTGCTGATAGCTCAGAGCCTGCTTTAGATTCTGCATCTCCTTCTTTCTCTGCCACTCTCAACTCGCGCTTTGTCTTGGTCTCTCTCTCAAAAGTAAATAAACATTCAAAAAAAATTTTTAATTAAAAAAAAGAAAGAAAAAAGCAAGACCAGTGGGTACCTGCATAGCTCAGTTAAGTGGCTAAACATCCAACTCTTTATTTTGGCTTACATCATGATCTCATGGTCTTAAGACTGAGTCCAACAACAGGCTCTACACCCAGCATGGAGCCTACTTAAGACATTCTCCCTCTCTCTTTCTCTCTCACCAAACCCCTTCTACCCCACATGATCTCTCATGGTGGGGGTGGGGGGGGCGCGGGGAAGCAAGGCCTATGTATATGCTACCTACAAGAGACTTACTTCAGACCTAAAGATACATGCAGCTTAAAAGCAGAGGGATGGAAAAACATTTATCATGTAAATGGAAGTGAAAAGAAAGCTAGATAACAGTAATTAATATAAGAAAGAATAAACCTTAAACAAAGACTGTAACAAGACATTATCAACCGTTAAAGGGAACAATCTAACAAGAGAATATAATAATTATAAATATTTATGCACCCTAAATGGTAGCACCTAATACAGAAAAAAACTATTAAGAGACATTAAGGAAGAAATTGACAGTAGAAAAATAATAGAAGGGGACTTATATACTCCACTTACATCAATGGATAAATCATCCAGATAGAAAATCAATAGTGACACATTGGACTAGATAAATCTAATAGATATAGTTAGAATATTACATCCCCAAACAACAGAATACACATTGTTTTCAAGGTCACATGGGACATTCTCCAGAATAGATCATGCTAGGCCACAAAACAAGTCTCAACAAACTCAAAAGGACTGAAAGATCATGCCTCTTCTCTGACCACAGTAGTATGAATGTATAAATTTATCACAAAAAAAATCTGGAAAGAACACAAATCCATGGAGGCTAAATAATATTCTACTAAACAGTGACTGGATCAGCCAATGAATCAAAGAAAAATCAACAAATACATTGAAACAGAAGGAAATGAAACCCAACAGTCCAAAATCTTTGGGAAACAGCAAAGGCTGTTCTGAAAGGAAAGTTTATAGGAATGCAGGTCCACCTCCAGAAGAAAATTCTCAAATAAGAAGGAGAAAAAGAGACTCAAAGCCCAAAGTCAGTTGAAGGAAAAAAATAACAACTATTACAACAACTATAGAACAACTATAGAGACTAAGAAAAAAAGAGAACAGATCAATGAAATCAGGTAGTTTTCTTTTTAATAACCAACAAAACTGATACATCTTTATCTAAACTCACTCAATAAGAGAGAAGACTCAGTATATAAAATCAGATATGCATAGGAAAAATAACAGAAACCACAGAAATACAAAGGATTATAGAGCTTATGAAAAATTATATGCCAACAAAGTGGACAACCTAGAAGAAATGGATAAATTCCTAGGAACATATAACCTTCAATTCAAATCAGGAAGAAATACAAAATTTGAACAGACCAATTACTACCAACGAAATTGAATCAAAAATCAAAAAACTCCTAATAAATAAAAGTTCAGGACCAGATGGTTTCAAAGGTGAACTCTACCAAACATTTAAAGAACTAGTACCTATTCTTCTCAAATGATTCCAAAAAATAGAAGATGGAGACTCCAAATTCACTGGACAAGGCCAGCATTACCCTGATAACCAAGACCAGTTAAAGACATTGAGAAAACAAAACAAAAACAAAAACAAACAAAAAACTATAGGCCAAAACTAGAGGGTTTTTAAAAATAATTTTATAGGTACTACAAAAAACATAATTTTCCAAGAGACACATTAAATGTAAATCGACCAATTTTAGATAAAAAGGGAAAAATCTGTAAAAAGTTGCTCTTAAACTTCTCTATAAATTCTTCAATATTTTCCCCTACAATATGTATAGAGGAAAGATCTACCTCTAGACTGTCACAACTGGTCCTTATTAAGCAGCAGAGCTCTTAAACACAACAACTGTGCAAACATAGAGGAGGTGACTGATAAAAGAATTTGACCACCAAGAACACTTTCTGTCTTGGCTCAGGTAGGCAGGTATGGAGAGGTGACTTCTCTCTATGATGCCATGGTAAAGCTGTCTTAATTAGATTTGGATAGACTAAAGAGAGGTATCAAAAGAAAGGATTCAGGCCTGAATCTCAAGATCAGACACAAACCAGCATATGAACTCTTTCTCTCTCTAGATCTATTTACTTACTAACCTACCTGCCTACACACAGATCTATATACACCAATGGGCACAGAGAAATGTAAATACCCTTATTAATAATTATACCTGCATTTATATCCTTCTTGTTTTTGATAGCCCTAGACTTGTATCAGTAGTATGTACCATCACTACAAATCTCTTTATTGAATCAAACATTGTCTGGACATAAGGACTTTTCCTTTCTATATAATATAGTACCTGAACATAAACATAGCACAGAATTAATTGGATTGAGTGTGCTACTTAACCTACCTAAACAGAATTAATGTCACTTAAATGAATGCAATTCCTGCTAACTGAAGCTGGTAAATCTTCACTAAGTTGGAGACACACATAAATTATCGTTTTTTTTTATTATTTTAACTTGCCACTAAACTTATCCCTTCATTTCTTAAAAATTATTGTCATGTACAGATTAATACTGAGGCCTTTTTTTTTTTTTTTTTTTTTTAATTTGGGACAGCATGCAAACACGAGCAGTGAGGGGCAAAGAGGGTAGAGGGAGAAAGAACTGCAAGTAGCCTTCATGCTCAGCATGGAGCCCAACAGAGAGCTTGATCCCACAGCCCTGGGATCATGACCTGAACCAGAATCAAGAGTCAGATACTCAACTGACTGAGGCACCCAGATGCTCCTATGCCCTTTATTTCATTTATTTGGTTTCCAACTTTAATATAGTTCAATAATTTACATATTTGCACCTAAAACAAAAGCAAGACCCTATAAATTGGTTTCTGAGGAATAACTTATTTCCAAACCTCCACCACAGAATGTTTATTAGAAAGTAAATGTTAAGTGGAATTGTATTTGTTGGGAACGAACACAATGGCAAAGCTAAATGGACGTATGCTCTACTAAACCAAATCTATAAAAATTTGGCAAATAAATATTGTGATTCTTCATTGTTTAAAGCAGTTTTAAGAACTTCACTAATTCATTGTTAATTTACCTGCACCAATGAGTTTTTATTTTGAAAGTAGTTTCCAAAGAAAGTTGTTTTTATCTGTCTTGCTCTTACGTGTTGTTTTCATATCACAGAAACCTTTCTGATACTCTATAAAGATACTTTGTATTACTTTAATGATTTTTTAAAAAATTAACTTTTAATTAATACAATTAATACATAATAGTAGACAGCATGCAGGATTTATCTATAAAGAAGACTGAAGGAGTTGTTAGAAACCTAAAGGGATAAATATCCTAATCCATCCTTGATCTGTAATCACAGGTCATTCTCTAAACCAGAATTTGAACTTTACTTTCTTATTCTATTATGTTTTCAGTCAATTCTTAATATATTCCCCCTATCTATTAACTGTGAGCTAATAACAGCACACATACACACACACGCACACATACATTAAAAATAATAATAATGTCTCTACTGGAAAAGTATACTTTTTGTAGTACCTATAAAGCTATAATAATAGATGGTTTTTAATAAATTTGTATATCTTCCTACAAAATGAATCCCTGAAAAACTGTTAGAAAAAGACTTTGGGATTTTACTTTTTGAAGAACATCTGATGACGTATACCATAATCAGAGATATTTTACATAAAATTAAATAGAATAAAATATTTAATTTTGGGGGCACCTGGGTGGCTCAGTGGGTTGGGCGGCCAACTTTGGCTCAGGTCATGATCTCACAGTTTGAGGGTTCGAGGCCTGCGTCAGGCTCTGTGCTGATAGCCACCTCAGAGCCTGGAGCCTGCTTCAGATTCTGTGTCTCCCTCTCTCTCTGACCTTCCCCTTCACACTGTCTCTCTCTCTCAGAAATAAATAAAACGTTAATTTTTTTTATATTTAATTTTCATTTAAATTATAAATGTGAAAGTAAGAAAATGTTGCAAAGTAACCTGTGCCCTAAGTATGTGTACAAGACAAATTACGCATGTGTCAAGTAGGACTTTGTGACGTGGAGATTTCTGAAAAAAAAATTTCAAGATTCTCAAGATCTTCAGATACTTTACTCTTAATGGATACCAACTTGGCAGATACCAACTTGCAGTTCCCTGAAGCATTTGCATTTCTCCACACATAAGCTACTTGCCAGATAAAAAAAAAAAAATGAAAATAGACAATTTCTAATTCAGAGGTCTGCCAGTTCATTGCTTAGTATTATACATTTCAATGCTTGATCATTTAGTATTGCCACAGTAATTAAAACCAATTCTTTGGAATTGAATTACTCATTTGCTGTGCCTTACATTAATTGCAGAACCACCTACCACACTGAAAATGCACGTCCAGAAGACAGAGGATATCTTTCCCAGGAAAGCCTGCCTCAGAATGATTATTTCTATCTGATGTTGCAGAAAAAGCTTTGACAATAGGCACATATCAATCCCACACAATTCAGCTCGTCCTTCTATGATTGATGCATAATAGACACTATTATAGCTGTTCCAAACATTCTTGTTTCTCTTTGTCACTCTCTATCGTACCATGACTCGAAAGACAATAAGCACGATGCTGCTTCTGAAAAGCTTTGATCTACTGCAGCATCTAGAGACAGAACTGCAAAGGGGGATGGAAAGAGATTACAGAAAACCAGTCACCACTTATTTCCCCATAGAACACAAAAACATCATCAGGCCAAAGATTAAAATAAATGTAGTTCAATTAATATTAAAAAATGTGTTTGATGTGATTTTATCCTATTACAGTTAATAACTATAATGGGAAAGATTGTAAAACAGGAAAATTTATATTAGTATTAAAAACTCAACTTGTTTTGTTCTATTGGAACTAAATGTGTTGTATGACAACTGAAAAGAACAATATTCTATTTCCCCAATGTCTTCTGGATCCAAAATAGCAGTGTAAGTAAAAATAAAATAAAAAATGTTAGTAAAAAATGACCAGTGTTATTTCTTCACATGGAAAGTTGTACATTTAACATTCCTCTTATTGCCTGGGGCTCTTCACATGGTCTATAGATTTTTGATGTTGTATTTTGAAACATGATGCCCTGAAAGGTGATTTCATCATGCAAGTTCACCATTTTTTTCTACCATAGTAAGGAATGGAAACACTTCATCTTACTGCTTGCTGTTTAGAACAAAATATTTCTAAACTTCCACCAAGTATGAAGAAAACAAAATAGTGGCCATCTTTTCCACTAAATTCTTTCAGGGAAAGTTTGCTGATTTGGGGATTAAAGACTTCATTAAAATGCACCTGTATTTTCAATGTATAACAATGCATTTTAAGAAGCAATCTAGTCTTCATTATGTAACACCTTGTTTTTAGACTATAGCAATTTTTCCAACACAGATTTTTCTATGTTAGATAGAAATACTGTTATATTATTTTGTTAAGTGACTACCATGGAGTTTACAATATAAATAATTAATGTATCATAGTCTACCTTCAATTATCATTTCATATACACTAAGAATCTTAAAACAGTATCCTTTCATTTCCTCCCTCTTCATCTTATAGGATGTGTTTGTTATTCTTTTTACCTCTATGTAGGTCAGAATTCCACAAGGCGTTAACACAGTACTGAAAGTCCTAGCCACAGCAATCAGATAAGAAAAAAATTAAATCCATCCAAACTTGTAAAAAAGTAAAACTTTCACTATTGGCTGATCACATGATACTATCTATAAAAATCCTAAGGACTCCACCAAAAAAACTACTAGAATTGATGAATGAATTCAGTAAGGTAGCAGTACACAAAATCAACATATAGAAATATGTTCATTTCTACAACCTAATAAGGCAGCAGCAGAAAGAGAAATTAGGTAAACAATCCCATGGACAACTGCCAAAAATCATAAAATACCTAGAGGTAAATTTAAGGAAGGAAAACTATGTAACATTGATGAAAGAAATTGGAGATGACACAAACACATGGAAAGATATTCCATGCCCATGGATTAGGAGAACAAGTATTGTTAAAATGTTAATACTATCCAAAGCCATCTAAATATTTAATGCAATACCTATCAAAATACCAACAGCATTTTTCACAGAACTAGAACAAAGAATCCTAAAATTTGTATGGAACCACAAAAGCCCCAAATAAAGCAATGTTGAGAAAGAAAAATAAAACTGGAAGTATAACAATCCCAGATTTGAAGATATACTACAAAGCTATAATAATCATCATAATCTCAGATGTCAAGATATACTACAGAAATCTATAGTTATCAAGACAGTATGGTACTGGCACAAAAATAGATACACAGATCAGTGGCACAGATTAGAGAGCCCAGAATAAACCCATAATTATATGGTCAATTAATCTATGACAAAGAAGGCAAAGATATGAAATGGGAAAAAAAGATACTCTCTTTAACAAATGGTATTGGGAAAACTGAACAATACAAGCAAAAGACTGAAACTGAACCACTTGTTATACCACACACAAATATAAACTCAAAATGACTAAGTCCTAAATGAGAGACCTGAAACCATAAAAATCCCAGAAGAGAGCACAGGCAGCAATGTCTCTAACATCAGCCATAGCAACATTTTTCTAGATGTATCTCCTCAGGGAAGGGAAATGAAATCAAAATAAACTACTGGGATGAGATCAAAATAAAAAGCTTCTGCAGAGCAAAGGAAATAATCAAGAAAACTAAAAGATACTCTACTGAATGGGCAAAGATATTTGCCTATGACATATTTGATAAGGTGTTGGTATCTAAAATGTATATTAAAAAAACTTACACAACACCAACAAAGCAAATAATACAAATAAAAAATGGGCAGAAGACATGAACAGAGATATTTTCCTAGAAGAGGACATACAGATGGCCATCAAACACAGAAGATGCTCATATCACAAACCATTAGGGAAATAAGTAAAACTAACATATCACTCCCCACCTGTCAAAATGGCTAAAATCAAACACACATGAAATAACAAGTATTGGTGAGGATGTGGTGAAAAAGGAATCCTCTTGTGCTGTTGGTGGAAATGCAAAGTGAGTCAGACACTGTGGAAAATAGTGTGTAGGTTGCTTGAAAATTTAAAAATAGAACTACCCTACAACTCAGTAATTGTAGTACTGGGAATTTACCCAAAGAACATTAAAACACTAATTTGAAAGTATATATGCATCCCTATGTTTATCGCAGCATTATTTACAATAGCAAAATTATGGAACCAACCTAAATGTCCATCAATTAATGAATGGATTAAAAAAATGGCATATACACAAAGGAACATTCCTCAGCAAATCTTGCCACTTTCAACAACATGGACGTATCTAAAGAGTATAATGCAAAGTGTTAAGTCCATAAGAGAAAGACAAATACCATAAGATTTTGCTCACGTGGAATTTAAGAAATAAAAAAAATACTCTTAAACACAGAGAATAAACTGTTGTTACCATACTGAAGGTGGATGGGGGACTGGTGAAATAGGTGAAAGTGATCACTTAACATAATGAATACCAAATTAGTGTACAGAACTGATGAATCACTGTATTGTACGCTTTAATATAATGCAACATTAGCTGCACTGGAATCAAAATTTTAAAAAAGAATACACTTAAGATGAGCACTGAATAATGTATAAAACTAATGAATTACACCTGAAACTCAAAGAATACTGTACATGAATTATACTGAAATTTAAATGAAATGTTTATTTTCAATGAAATTCATTTATTTTTTGTTTCTTCTCATAGTTTCATAGCTGTAGTTCTTACATTTAGGTATTGATGCATATTGAGTAAATTGCTGTATATGGTGTGAGAAGGGGGAATATTCTTTGCATAGACAGTTGTATCAGCCATTTTTGTTGAAAAGATTCTTGTTTCCCACTGAACGGTCTTGGCACGCTTGTTGCAAACCAATTGACCACAGATATTCAGGTGTTCTATTCCACTCATCTGTATATCCTTGTACCAGTATGACACAGTCTTGGTTACTTAAGGTTTGAAGTTAATTTCAAAATAGGGAAATGTGGACTCTTCTAACTGCAATTATTTCAAATTTATTTTTAATATTCTTGGGATCTTGAATTCCCATGTGCATTATAAAATCAAATTGTTAATTTCTATAAATAAATCAGCTGAAACTTTGATGTGGATTGTGTTGCATCTGTGGATTCACTTTAGGAGTAGAGCCATCACAAGAAAATATTAAGTTTTGATCCATGAGGATGGGATTTTTCCAATTATTACATCTTCTTTAGTTTTCCCCAATTTATAAGTTTTGTAATGTTCATTCTTAAATAATTACTTTGTAAAATTCATTCTTAAATAATTTGTTATTTCCTACACTATCACAAATAGATTCTTAATTTAATTTTTGGAGTACTATTTCCAAGTAGACAGAGGTACAAATGATGTTTGTATATAGGTCATGTAAACTACAAACTTAACTGAACTTGTTTTATTAGTTCTAATTATTTTAGTTCAATTGTTTATCTTGTTATTTATTATCTAATTCATTTTAGTGCAATTTTTAGGATTTTCTATATATTAGATAATGTCTTCTGCAAATAGAGATAATCTTACTTCCTCTTTTCCAATCTGGATATCTTTTATTTCGTTTGCTTGTCTCACTGCCCTGAAACCTCCAGTGCAATGTTGAATAAAAGCCACGTTAGATAACATCCTTATGTTTTTCTGATGTTAAGGGAAACATATCCAGTTTTTCATCATTAAATGTCTCATTAGTTGTGTTTTTTCAATAGATGCCCTTTGGCAAATTAGGGATACCCCCTTCTATTCCTAGTATGTTGAGTGCTTTTTCTATCAAAAGATACTGGATTGTCAAATGTCTTTTGTACATCTATTGAAAGAACTATGTAATTTTTGTTTACTATGTTACTGTAATGTATAATATTCATTTATTTTCTTTTTTTTTTTTTGGTGTGT
>NW_024081286.1:1104537-1114487 GCF_003009895.1 Hyaena hyaena
TTTTTGCTCTTGATTCCCTTGCTTTTGGGGATGTGTCAAGTAAGAAGTTGCTGCGGTGGAGGTCAAGGAGGTTGTTTCCTGCTTTCTCCTCTAGGGTGTTGATAGTTTCCTGTCTCACGTTCAGGTCCTTTATCCATTTTGAGTTGATTTTTGTGCATGGTGTGAGAAAATGAATTCATTTATTTTCAAATGTTGAGACTGCTTTATATCCTCAGGATAAATTCCATTGATAATGGTGTGTTTTTCCTTTTTTTCCCCCTGGGTTTGGTTTGTTAATATTTTGAGGGTTTTGTCTGTATTCATAAGGGATATTTATGTTTTCCTTTTCTTGTGATGTATCTTTGATTTTGATATCACAGTAATACTGGCCTCAAAGATGAGTTGGGAAGTATTCCTCTTCTAATTTTTCAGAAAAGCTTGTGAATAATTGCCTTTAATTTTTCTTGAAGTATTAGGTAGAATTCAGCAGTTAAGTCACCAGGGCTTTTTTGGCGGATTTTTTAAAAATTACTTAATCTCTTCACATGTTACATAAGTCAAGTCCAAATGTCTATTCCCACACTCCGTAGAGTCAGTTTTGCTAGTCTGTGAATTTCTAGGAATTTTCCCATTTCATTTCAATTATCTATTTTGTTGGCATACAAAATACGTATTTACATAAATATATATTTATGTAGGATTCTTGCAAAATTCATTTTACTTTTTCAAGATCAGCAGTTAAGCTCCCACTTTCAATTCTGGTTACTTTAATTTGAATCTTTTTCTTTTTGGTCAATCTAGATAAAGATTTATTAACTTTAACAACCTTTTCAAAGAACCAACTTTTCGGTTTCATTGATTTTTCTCTATTGTTTGTCTATTTCCTATTTTCTTAATTTCTGCTCTAATCTTTATTATTTTATTTTTCCTGATCATTTTTAGGTTTAGGTATCTTCTCAGTGTTCAAAAGTGAAAGTTTAGGTAACTTATTTGCAATCTTTCTTTCTTAATATAGGCATTTACTACTATAAATCTACCCCTATTATGTTAATCTCATCCTACAAATTTTAGTATGTTGTTTTCATTTTTATTTATTGCACAGTATTGTCTTATTTCCTTTTTGATTTCTTCTTTTATCCACTGGACATTTAGAAGCATGCTGTTTAATTTCCAAATATTTATGAGTTCCCAAATTTTTACAGCTATCAGTTTCTAATTTCATTCCATTGTGGCCACAGAACATACATTGTGTTATTTCTATCCTTTTAAAGTCATTGAGATTCATTTTATGACTTAGCATATGGTCTGTCCTGGAGAATGTTTTATATGCACTTAAGAAAATGCATATTCTGCTTTTGTTGGGTGAAGTATTCAAAAAATGTCTGTTAGTTCTGGCTGGTTTATAGTGTGGTTCAAGTTTTCAATTTATTTGCTGTTCTGTCTAGATTTTCTACCCATTACTGAAAATGGGATATTCAAGCAAGTCTCTATTATTGTTTAATTACCCACTTCTCTTGTTTTTACTTCATGTTATTGAGTGCATATATGTTTATAATCATTTTATCCTGATGGATTGACCTTTTTACCAACATAATCCTGTTTCTTTACATTCTCATAATTTTTTTTTGAAGCTGGAAATCTTATGAAATATATAGTAGCAATTCTGAATATTATCCCACTCTTTACCATTAGGCTTGTTATTATTATTTGATTGTTAAGTCTAGTGACTTCCTGGATTATGTTAGTGAACTTAATCTCCCCCTACCCTTAAGTGTCAGACTGTGATGTTGTTCCTCAGGGTAGTACAAATTCAGGTATGCCCAGTCACACTGAGATGACAGTAGTACTCTTTTCATCTATTTCCCCTAATCATCTCTAAAGGTTAAACTTTATCAATTACCAGCTAGCTGATCTATATTTTTAATAAGGCCCTAGGGCATAACTTGTTCTACAAACTAATCCAATCAAATATGACATCCTCTGACAATTTCTGATAAGCATTTTACTGTGTTCTGATGCCAGGACTTCTCCTCCCTAAATTATTCCCTACTTTTCTCCTTGAAATAACATGACCTATAGTTTAGCCTATAGTTTGAATTTCCTCCCAAATAGCTTCACCACAACCTCCATTATTCTTGAAATTGCCTTTAGCCTGGAATTTCTTCACTCTATTACAAATGAAGTCAGTTCCTTGGGAAGAAATTAGTAGCTATCTATTTTCTTGGCCTGTTTCTCCTCCTAAGGCAAAATTTCTGAGCCAAAATTTCTGGATTTAGGGATGGGGATAATGGCAGTCTTCTGAGTGACACTGTGCTTTAGGAATTCAGCATTTGGTAGGTGGGAGCAGGATCACAGGGTCCTCTTGACTTGCCTCTCTTAGTGGGAAACCACCAGCTCCAAAGTCAGGACAAAAGTGACCAGGCCCCAAAATTTTAGCATGTGGGACCCAAGGCAGAGTCTGTTCCATGAGTGGAGGCTGAGTAGAAGAAGGGACCTATCCACCTCTCAACTGCACTCACCCAGGACTCAACCTCAGTAACAAGTAGATAGGGGATGAAATAAGAAACAATGATGCTCCACTCCTCCTGAGAAAAAAGTCTCTGACTGTGACCTGAGAGGAGAGTGTCTGATGTTCTTGAAAGCAGTAGTGTGGAACAAAATATGTGCTTCACGGAGCTGAAAACCGGGAGCAAGAGAGAAGTCTCTATCGCCTTCATTCTGTCAAGACAAAACAGTTATTTTGTCTTCTTTCTCCTTTGAGAGGCAACTAAGGAATTCAGTCAACTTGCTTTACCTTACATCCTCAGCTTTCTAACAGATTCCCCCAAATCATGGTTTTATAGGCCATCTGGATTTTTACACTGTTAGGTTGGGAGTGACAGTTTCTTTACTTTCTATACCCTAAATTATAATTTGCTTTTATTTTTCATATTAAGTAACATTTGTTTAAGTCTCCTACTTTGTCAATGGTAAAATTACAATATGTGCAGTTTAGGAGGAAGACTGGGAGAAAATAACAAAATCTTCCTAAGCTTTCTATATTTAAATAATATTATCGAGTACAAATATGCCCAGACCTTATTAAAATACTCTATGCTTTTCATTGTCCTTTGAATTTCTACTGTATTCAGAAATAGGTTATTAATTCAATTGTTTATTTGGCAACTATTTCTATATACAATGCTCTGTCCTGCAGCTGTCAGAAACATGGAGTCTTATCTTTTAAAAGATGCTAGTCTACTAGAAGAAACATAAGTAGGCATAAAACTAAAGGACTCAACAGCCTTCACGCCTGCCCTGAAGTCCCATTCCTGTGCCAGACCCTACTCATTGCCCACACAGCTGCCTGGGCGGCAGGCAGGCAAGGAGAGCAGAAAAGAGCAGTCTTCAGTAGGTGGGAGGAGATACGGACCTGTGTGTCTGTCCCCAGCACTCGAGCAAGGCTAGAAGAGGAGGAAGAACCTGTCCAGGACAAGCAGGGGAGGGGCAGAGAGAAGGAGAGACAGAATTCAAGCAGGCTCCACCATCAGCACAGAATCCAATGCTGGGATGGAACTCAGGAACTGTGAGATCATGACCTGAGCCAAGATCAAGACTTGGAGACTTAAACAACTGTGGCACCCAGGCACCCCAAAATTACACTTCTTGTTAGTTTTATGACAACATAAAAAATGAAGTTCAAAATGAAGCAAAAACAAAAACAAACCAAAAAAAGAAAAAAAACACCAAAAAAACAAAAAAAACAAAAAAAACCCCACCACCAACAACAACCTGTGTTATATACTGTTTTTACCCTTCTATCATTTGAACACTAAATTTCTTTCTTAGGTTTAAAAGATAGGTATTCTCATATATAATGTTGAAGCATATGAACAGTATTTTGTTACCAAGTCCATGATACAATATTTCTTGAAAACCATTTCTCTAGTGGCAATATTACTCACTGTCATGTACACAGTTTCATTATATGTAAAATGTAGTTTATTTTTTACATGAATTAATAGAGGTATTTGACAATATTGTCATTTAGTAACCTCAAAGCATTCCCAAAGTGCAACTTTTTCTATCATAAAAAAAAAAAAAATTTCTCCTCAAGCTAGTTTCTATTTCACTCTCTTCTTCCATGAAGTAATATCCTATGACACAAGATGATGGAAACATAATTCTGCTCAGGCACATAACGGCTCCAGTTCATGGAAAATAACAGCAATAAGATGTGGAATTCATCTAAAAGGTGTAATTACACATTAAATGATGCAGTTTATCCTGGACATCTGCAGCGTATCATTGTAATTAATCAAGAATGGGTAACTGCAAAAATATTAAGAGAATAAGTATATCCTGTCTCTTGTATTTTTCCCTCCACTTCAATAGAAAAAAGCCTGGACGAATGAGCAAATTATAAAAGGTTTATAGGAACAAAAATCTTGAATCTTCAGAGTTCTTATACATAAATAACTCTCAGGAGAATTGATTCTAGGTCCAAAAATTGGTCCAAAATTGGTCCAAAATGGAAGCAGTAAAGAGGGGGAAAAATGGTGGAACGAGGAAAAAGAATAAGAGAATGGAGGAAAGAGGCACTTTGGGGAAGTTTCAGGCAGCTGGTCCAAAGTTAAACGATCAAACATAACTCTAACATTCTTTGTCTACCCAGGTAGTTCTAGGAAAATCTATTAGGGGTGCAAACAGATCCAGGGAAAACAATCCAATATAAGTCTCAAAATCATGTACATTTTATAAATATATGTGGGTTCCCCAAAAAGTATCATTGTACTGGTATATTTCCATATAGTCTGGTATCTGCACAGAAAAGGAATTTAAATCATTAAATAGCCGTGGGGAAGCTATCATATTACTAGCACTGTTCTCAATACTAGGAATACAGAGATGAGTAATATGCGGTCCCTCCCCTTGATAAACCAAGGATCCAGGCAGTGTTAAAACATACCAACCAACAAGCAATCAAAACCTACAATAAACTATTACAATAGTAGTCAGAACAAATTATCATCAGGACACAAAGAAATAAGTGCTTACCTCTTCAGCCTAGAGGAAGCAGAAATGCAGAATAATAAGCAGCTCTCAGAGGAAGTGGCACTTGAGCTGGCATTTGACAGATGAATAGTGGTCCCCAGGTAGCCCTAGGAAAGAGGTCCTTCCTAAGCTCTAGGCATTCTTTGAAATGCGTAATGTCACATCAAACATGTTTAAAATGTACTCATCAGATATTAAAGTGTACCTTAGAACTTACACATCATCATGAGTTGAACCCTATTTGCCAAGATACTGTAATGCTACATTTTTCAGACAGTGAATTAAAGGTTTGTTAATAATTTTGTGATTTTCCCATATATTTAGTGCAGTATATTGTCCCCTTTCTCCAACATTTTCTTAGACTTTTGGAAAACTCATAGTCTCTAAGCACTGCTCCTGTGGTACCTCATGACAAATAATGACTAAGGAGGATATGCCCACCAGCCTTGGCTGCTCTAAGAAAATGTATCTTTGAGTCAGAAAACCTCGTAAATAAGACCATTGATTAACTTCATTGTCAAATTTGCACAAGCCATTTTCTCTACCCTGTGATCAGATGGTATCAACAGAATGACCGAGGGCCCACTCACTCAGGAGAATTTACTTTCTTACTAGAATCCCATGATCTGTGATCATGGATAGTCCCTTAGTCTTCAGCCTTTGTTTCTCTATGCAAAAAATAAAGATGGTACTACAGCACTGTAAATGTGAAGTTATCTGAGGTTTCCTATGGAAGACTCTAGAGAAGTAAGGCAGTATAGTGGGCACGATAACCCAGTGTTTTTTTTTTTGTTTTGTTTTGTTTTTGTTTTTTTTAATCAGGCACTTTGGACCCAGGAAAGCCAAAAGTTCTCAAACTGTTACCTTTACTAGACAAATAATAGGTAACAGGATGAGAAAGACGACTCCACTCTTTAAGAAATCACTGAAAGAGAAGTTTTTATTTATTATTTGTTAATTTTTATTTAAGGTTTATTTTGAGAGAGTCCACACCCAGGTGCACGCAAGTGGGGGAGGAGCAGAGAGGGAGAGGGAATCCCAAGGAGGATCTACGCTGTCAGCACAGGGCCCAATGCCAAGCTCAAACTCCCCAAACATGAGATCATGACCTGAGCCCAAAGTCCCACATTTAACCAAATAAGGCACTGAGGCCCCCATGGGACTTTCTTTCAAAATAGAAAACACCTGGAAAATGTTTATTTTTGAGAATTATCACATGTAAAATCACACTGAGTGATGTGTGGACGCTCTTGACTTTGAACACTGTTTGGCCAGCAGGGACTTCTTTGCCCCATTTAGGGTGGGGTTTTTGGAACGCGGTGCAGCCTGAGACTGAAGGGTGCCAGGAAAGTGAGCCCGCCAGGGGCACAGAGGCGAGAGGAGCTTGCGGGACCTCCTGGCCCAACTGGCACCCTCAACTCCGGGTGGCCGCAGCTGGGGGAAGGGGCCAAGCTCAGACCCACGTCCATCTTTCCTCTCATGTGCAACCGCGTGCAAAAAAAAGGAAAAAAATCTCAAAGTACCTTCACACAGGATCACAGGGTAGGCTCCCCTCGGCGTCTTTTGACCTAAGAAGCATTCTGGCCGCGCAGGAGGGTTCAGGCAATTTCCATGCGTCCAAGCGCTGGGCCTGGCCAGCTGCCACCCGGGCCTTCGCTCGGGCATCCATCCCCTCTGCCACCTTCGTCGGGAGTCCCGCAGCCAAGGGGCAAGCGCGGGGTGTTCTTGGAGGAGGCACCTGCGCCCCTGCTCTTCAGCATGCTCTCTGGGCGGCCCTTCTCCACTCAGAGCACACAGCTAGCAAGCGCAGCGGGCCGAGACGGGCTCTGCCTTCCAGAGAAGGAAAATGGGGGAAAGGCGTCAAGGAGGAGAGCGAGCCCCAGGCCTCCAGCCGTGAAGGCGGAGGCGGCGGGGGCCCGCGGCGACGCGGGGAGAGCCAGCCAAGATGGCGCCGGCTGCACGGGAAGCGGAAGCACCACGTGCGCACGCCGCGCGGAGTCCCGCCCTCCGCCAAGGCCGCGGCTGCCTCGCGCCGACTGGGAGCGGCCGCGTCAGCTCGGCGACTGCGAACTCCGTGAGGCACCGCTCCTGGTAGCTGTGTTGGACGGGGACAGCCACCTCCTGGTGGCTCGTGCTGGGCTCCCAAAACGGGGAGACAGCAAGCTCCCCCAATATGCCGCCTAACGGCAGATCCGGGAGAGGGGACCCAGTCCTGGTGTGGCCTAGGCCGGGATGATGGTTGAGAGGGGCAGGCCATCCCAAGTAGTCACCTGCGTTATGTAGTGGGTGGCCTCCACGCCCTTGCAGACGTCTTACTAGAGCCCATCAGTCACCTGTAGCCGTAGACACATGTCCACGTGCCCTCTGGTCCCAAGGGCCTGATCCGTGGTTTGCTCCGGCTTGTCGGGGTCCCTACCTGGCCGATGTCCTGAACGCTGCTCTCTCCACTCCTGCCGGCGCCTGCGTCCCGACCCCAGTTAAGTATGCAATGCAACATAGAACCTTAGTTCAAGCCTTGAGAAACTGTGTTGGTGCTTTCTATGCAACTCTAGCGATAGCAGTATGGTCGGAGAAGTTGGTGTAGGGAAGGATGGCTAATGCTATTAATGTGGCAAATAAGTAAATAGTTTAAAACACAGTAACCAGAAATTTTTAAGTGCGTCAGCTAAAGATGTTACAAAAAAAAAAAAAAGTCTGTAGTTCAAGTATCTTGTCTAATTGATAAACGCATAACCAGCAACGTTTGTTACATGTTGCAACTCCTACAAAGTCCTACTCTAAAGAGCTCCATTTGAAATTGAAGGATGCTTTTGTTCTGTCTAGTAATGTTGTTACCACGGCTGTTGTCAGGTTAAGGGGCTACAATTATGTACTTCAAACACCAAAAAGCATTCAAAGATAAATAGTGAGAGGGCTCCTGGAGGGCTCGTTCGGTTGAGCCTCTGACTTAGCTCAGGTCATGATCACATGGTTTGTGAGTTCTAGCCCCACATCTAGCTCTCCGCTATCAGCCTGTGTCAGCGCAGGGCTGGCTTCAGATCTTCTGTCCCCCCGTCTGCCTCTGCCCTGCTTGCACTCTCCCCCCGCCCCCCCAAAAAAAATTTTTTTAAAGATATATAGTGGTAAGTCTCTGTCCCATCTCTGTCCTCAAAACAGCCAAGTCACACTTCTCTCCCGTCTTCTCAGTCCCATTCACCACCCCCCAACACAAGTAATCACCGTTATTGATCCCGACTTTAAACACTTAACATTAAATAGAATTTGAACATTTAGTCACTTGTGGGAGAAAAATGATGAAGTTACAAAGCAAAGTCCCTAGAGAAGTAGGGGAAGGAAAGGGATGTAGGAACAAGTTAAAGGACCATTATTTTGGTTAGAGCCATCACCTTTAACAAATTCTACTCTGAGAAGAAATTATGACAGTGAACTTTGTGTGTGACTATTGCTGTCATTTTTACTTTTACAAGGAAAATCCAAACTCTCTGGAAATTGATGGCATTGGGTTTATGCACGGTCAATTTCATATTGTAAAACTTTCTCACAGGAAGTAATGTCAGAATTCTGTCACCACCTTTTTTATTTTGTAGATGAGGAAACAGTAGCTTATTGATATTTATAAATCTTCCAAAGTTTTTATCCCTTTCCTTCCAATAAATGAATATGTTGAAATACTTACATGATAAATTTGGACACCTCTGTAAGCTTAATAAAATGTAAATATTCTGACTGGCAATTTGAAAATGTATTTGTACAATGAAAATAATCACATCAAGGGAGATTCAATATTAATAAATCAATGTAAAAATATTTTTTCAGATTTCAGCGGGGGATAAAGTAAATAAACATAAATTGCAACACTCTTCAGTTACTAGAAAAACCTATTTGTATTATTTTATTGACCCAGTTGTTGTCAGTAACCTAAACAAACTAGTGTTGCTTATTCTGCTCAGGGACCATTTATTTATGTATTCCAGCACTCATCACAGAGCCTAGCACACAGTAGGTGCCAAATGAATGTTTGCTCGCTAAGAGACCAATTATATATCACAAAATTATTTTTATTCAATATTTAATATCATCCAGCACTTTAAAGAGTTTATTAATACAGAGATAGCATTTGTTTACTGTATGAAATTAATCCAAAATGGAAAATGTTATAGTGATTTTTTTCAATTTCATATTCTATTAAATACATAATGCAATTAGAAAATTATAAACACAAGCAATTAATACCATTGCCAGAATGAGTTCATTCCATAGAGCCATGTATGTTTCTTAGAGATTTTTTTTCCACAGAAAGTGGGGTACAGATGGATCATAGGGAGACTGCAACATATTTCCCCAAATTTTTCTTGTGCTTTCTAATTCTCTGTAAAACTTTTTTTTTTCATGCTATTGCATCTGGTCTTTATCACCAACAATCACTGCCATGATTACCAATTAAAACTCTCTAGCTTGTCTTCACTGCCAGCTGAAGTTCTCCCTCCGGAAATCCTTCCCTCCAGCATTCAGCTTGTAGCAAACTCTTTCCCCTGAACTTTCGTAGTAGAGATGACACTCACCATACACTTACCATTCTTTGTATTTTGACATTGTTGACTAAGTTTGCTGTGCACACACTTGGCCATTTTGGTTAGATCAATTAGAAGAGTAAAAGCAAGCACAGAGGTGTTCAACCTTGTTTTATATGAAAGTGGAAACTGAGGCCTCTTCAGAGAGATTAAGCAGATAGCCCAAACTCATAGCTTTATATAGCAGGAATGAAAACATCGCGTTTCCCATTGCTTCTGCTTTGTTACTGCATACCTAGTGAATATGGGTCTTTGCATGTATCTTCATGTGCACGTGCTAAGCATGGTGCCTTGTATATCTTACATTCTGGGGGGAGGGGGTTGTTGTTTTGTTGTAAACTTGATACAAAACATACATCCCACTAT
>NW_024081287.1:0-5039 GCF_003009895.1 Hyaena hyaena
GGATTCTGCGTCCTTTTTCTCCCAATCTCTCAGGTTTTGTAAGGTTTCCAATGGCTTCAGATCTTTTCTGTGTGATGTATGGGCGTGAGTGCAAGTACGGAGCTCCTTACTTCTCCGCCATCTTGCCCTCTCTCAGCCTGTGCTCTTAAGTAAATGCTGAGACCATCAAGAGAGAGCAAGCTGATTATCTGGTTTCTCTTGGGATGAAGGTGAGGTTTGCAGCAGTCAGTCCATGGATGCATAAAGATCCTTTCATCCATGACTGTAAGATGTGGGTGTCTACAATGTAGTGAAGAGGGGACAGATCTGGGAGAAGACAGCAAAAAACGTGTTGGAGAAAGGGATCTAAATCTAAGTTAAAATGTGCACACTTTATACAAATTCAAGACACCGTGTTTCCTTACCCTTGTCCCCTTTTAAGGAGATAAAAAGGGCTAGAATCACTAAAAAAAAAGCGGTCTTGGCAGCCATAGTGAATAGTATATAAGAGACTGAAGTGCCAGCTTCTGACCCAGACTTATAGGCTATCAAACCAGTTGGTCAGAAAGGTGGCCTGGGAACCCCTGATCTTGTGGCTGGTCTGAAGGGAGTGAGTCCCGTGGGGGGACTGTGCCCTTATATCCAGTTTGACCTAATTCCAGGTAAACAGCATCAAAGCCAGTTGCAATACTAAAAATCATTGGGAAGCCACTAAAATAATATAATGCCTGGCACAGAACTGTTGCTAAAATATATTAGTTAAAGGGCTTCTAGCGAAACGGGGCAAAGCCATATTTTATGCCAGAATGAAATGACATGGATATAATGTACAGTGTTGCAGCATCTCACTATGATAACAGGGTCCCAACACTTAAACAGAGACACGTTACTCAAAAACTTTTGTCTTGAAGAAATACTTGTCAAGGAACAGGTACTATGAATGAAAGCCAAAAAAAGATGAACCTGTGAAAATATCTGGGCTTCAAAATTTCTTCAAAATTTCACAGTGAAGAAAATCAGAGGTGAGAACATCCCAGTGAGCAGAATTTATGCTTAACTTAACGAATATTCCAGTATTGCCAGAGTATATCCTCAGTCATAACTGCTACAGTGCTTTACTACAAAAAAGAGTCAACTGAAGTTGTCGACAACCTCTAATTTATTAATCATAAAGTATAACTTTCAAGAAGGGTGCAGGCAATTTTCTAAGAACTTGATAAAACTCTATTAAAAAAAATCTCTAGGGAAAAACGTCTCTAGAAAGGTCAGTGTCACGATACAAAAGACAGATGTGGCTCAGAAAACGGACAGCATATGTGGCTAAGCACTGTTTCCCTCAGAATCAAAGCCAAAGTCCTACCGATGGTCTGTGAGGCTCTTCCTAAATGCCCAGCACTCTTATCCCCTGTGACCTCCTCCCCTGACCCTCCCTCCTCACTCACTCTGTTCCCCTGCTTGCATTCCAGCTGCTCTTCACACCCTCCAGGTACATCTGCTGGCTAATCTCACAAAGGTCCGTGGACCACAAAACTGGAAAACAATCTCAAGTCCCCGGTGCTCTGAATGTGCTGAATTATCTACTGTCCTGCTAATCATTACTACCCAAATAATTTCTTACTCCCTTTTAACTGGTTTGAACCACATGAAATTGCTAAATAATAGCAATGTAAAAAAGAGGTGGTAATCACATTAAGTCCCCAAATTGTCTAGGCTTGAGCTCTCTGAAATCAATCAACATGTGTCAGGTAGAATCAGAGAATGCAGTAAAGTAAGAAGATACAGACACTGAGTAGAAATATATACCTATGACCATAGGAAGATGCATCTGCCTGTTTGCTGCCAGTTGTCATTAAATACACACTTAATGTAATTAACCCCAGTTACCCAGGGGCTCATTCCAAGTCTAGTTTCTGTCAACTTAATCGTTCCTTAAACAAGAGGTTTACCCTGCTTGCTCCTCTCATCTCTTTCTTTTTTTTTTTTTTTAAAGTTTCTTTTTTAATTTTTTTAAAATTTTTATTTATTTCTAGGAGAGAGAGAGATAGACAGCGTGAACAGGGGTGGGTCAGAGAGAGAGGGAGACACAGACTCTGAAACAGGCTCCAGACTCTGAGCTGGCAGTCAGCACAGAGCCCGACGCGGGGCTCGAACCCGCGAACCGCGAGATCATGACCTAAGCGAAAGTCGGACGCTTAACCGACTAAGCCACCCAGGCGCCCCTCCTCTCATCTCTTTCTATCCTGTCCTTGATACCTCACTCCTGCCCCATCACTTTTACTTTCACGATGTACCAGTGACCACTTAATTGCCAGACTGATAGTCTTTTCTGAGTCTCTACCCAGTTGTGCTTGGAGGGCTTTGTTGACCACCCACCAATTCAAACTCTGCATTATGTGTTTCCACGATGGATTCTTTTTCTCTAGCAGTGCTGTGACCCTCCTCCTCCTCCTCCTCCTTTTAGTGTCTATTTATTTACTTTGAGACATAGAGAGCATAAGAGGGGAGGGCCAGAGGGAGGGGGTGAGAGAGAGTCTCAACAGGCTCTGCACTATCAGTATAGAGCCTAACGCAGGGCTCAAACCCCTGACCCATGAGATCATGACCTGAGCCAAGATCAAGAGTCAGGCACTTTACCAACTAAGCCACCTGGGTGTCCCAGCGACCCTTCTAATCTCTACTTCTTTGTCCCTTTTATTGGTTCCTGTCCACTAATAGCCTCTGTTTTTGGCCTTCTGTCCTCTGTGCTCATTCCTCAGGTGAGCTCATTCTTCCTATGGTTTGCCACCTCTGTAGCACCGACTCTGTCTTTAAACTCACCCCTACCCTCTCACCTGCTCCTCCAGGTCACATTTACAGACACTGGAGCTCTCTGCATTTAAAGCACCGCCATGCTCTCAAAACCGACATGGCTAAAGTTGACTTCCAGACCATGCCCCTTTTCCACTCATCTGTTTCTGTCTTGGCCATTCTTTCAGTCTCCCAAGCAACAAGATTTCCGTAGAAAAGAAAAAGTTAATGAAGAGGAAACTGAAGTCATTATCCTTCCTCCCCAGAGTTTCTGTTTTCAGCTTCTTCGTGTCTTCAATGTATACTCCCGGGTCGCTGTGGAGCACAGTGGTCCTATACCACCCTTCCACTTTGCCTTCTCCGGAAGCCCTCTATTTCCCCACGCCTTTTCCCACACTATTCCTTCTACTTGGTTTCCATGCAAGTCATCTCCACGGAGAAATCCTACTCCATCTTCAAGGCCCTGCTAAGATCTCACCCATAGCCTCTGGCCAGCCATGTTCTCTTAGCACTGAAGAGATTGTGACGTAGAGAGATAGTTCTATATATGTCTATCTTTAGGTGGTGCGTCCCCAGAGAGCTGGATGCAGGTCAGATTCGTATGTTTTAAATTTCTTATGGCAGCAAGATAATGCTCATTACATGTTGTTTTAAAGGAATGGGAAGGAATCTCCTATGCAGGGGCTACTGAATAATCCGACTGATTCTTGCTTAAGCATTTGGAAGACCTCTCCCCTTATTACCTGCAATTAAACATTAATGAAGAATCATTGGGAAAATTAAAATGCATAAAACATAGCTGGAAATGTAAGAAGGATGACAGCCAAACTAAAGGTGCTGGCACACGTTCACATCCCATTAGCTTGTTCTTGGACAGTTACCTCCTAAACCACTGGACACGTGGAAACTGAAGAGAGCTACACAAGCAGGAACTTATCACAAAAAGAGAGTACCTGACCAGACTGACAACCTTGGTTAGAACAAAGAGCTACTGCCCGAGCCTGCCAAGGTATTTGTTCACCCTTCCAGATGGCTTGCAGGAGAAGCTCTGATGATGGGCTGTAACTGCTGTCTTAGCTGTCATCATGGAAGGCGGTACTGATGTGTGTGCCAAGCCCAGGGTTCTGAGCCGGATGCTCTGATCCTGTTCTCTGCAGGGCTGGCCTCAAGCTAACTGTGGAGTCAACTGCCTGCTTCCTGCACTTGTCCTCAGGGCTGTCCCAAGTTCCTTTTCATCTATCCCCTCTCCTGCCTCCCTCCCCTATGCAAGATGCCTCACCCACTACTAAGTTTAGAAAGGGTTGGGGAGGGGGCGCCTGGGTGGCTCAGTCGGTTAAGCCTCACACTAGGGTTTGTGAGTTCCAGCTCCATGTAGGGCTAACAGCACAGAGCCCTGCTTCAGATTCTGTGTGTCTCCTTCTCTCTCTGCCCCTCCCGAGCTCACATTCTGCTTCTCTCTCTCAAAAATAAGTAAACATTAAAAAAATACTTAATAAATTTTTAAAGAAGAAAGAGTTGGGGATGCAGAGGGGGGAAATTGGAAAGGTGCTAATTTTTAGATCAAAATAATACATGTACATAATTCTTTTTTAAGTCAAAGACTATTCCAAGGTTAATTTTTTAAAAAAGTTAATCTGCCTCTTTTCTTCCTTCCTAAATTCCTTATGACAACCAGACACAACCACTTTCAAGTATTTTAGTGGTTTCTCTTGGCACTTACCTCCATTTCTAAATAATCTGCTTATGTGCCAATTTATTTTTGCTTTTTGATTTTAGTATTATCAGTTGTTTTTCCATTAACTTAATTTAGTAAGTTTAGGACCCCTACTCATGCCCCCCTCCACTTCTGCTAAATCCTCAAAAGACCTAGATCACAACTGGGTATAAACATAGTCAGTCATACAATATATTATCATTACATTTTCTTTCTTGTTCAACTTTTTGTTTTCTAAGTTAATAAACATCTCATTCTTTAAAGCTTATTTTAATTGTACCTAACTAAATCTGCCTCAAATTCTCAAAAAAATCTCACAATATTGGCAACAAATCAAGTCATCAAGTTATTTTTTTCTTTCCTTCTTGGACCCCCACTTCTTCCCCTGCCTTGCCCCGCCTTCCCCAGCTCCCCAAGTCTCCAAAATCACCCAGTCTGGGCTAATTGTTCTTTTTTTTTTTTTTTTTTTTAACATTATATACTTTATTTTTTTTTTACAAATAGTTTATTGTCAAATTAGTTTCCACATAACACCCAGTGCTCATCCCCACAAGTGCCC
>NW_024081287.1:5702-124537 GCF_003009895.1 Hyaena hyaena
CTCTCTCTCTCTCTCTCTCTCTCTCTCTCTCTCTCTCTCTCTCGGTCCTCATTTTGGTGAAGCATAGCTTCCAGGGGAAGGTGCTTAGGAGGTAACCTTCCTAAGAGCTTGCTTGTCTAAAGTGTCTTTATTCCATCTCCTACTTAATTGATTGTATCTCAGGAGTTAAATTTCTAGATGGGAAATGACTTCTGCTCAGAATTATATTGCTTTTGAGAGGTCCCTTGTTATTTGCTTAGCTGTCTTTGATATGTGAGCTGTTTCTTCTTTCCTCGCCAGGGCTCCGTCAAATTTTCGTTCCCTAAGTCAGATATTCCAAAGTGCAATTACAGAATTTCAAAATTAAATCTGCTATGCTATTTGACCCCTTGCTTAAACTGTTTTGTTCCTTTCTTTTATAAGGATCAATTTAAATGTCTTCCTGCTCACAGCTTTGTTTTCAATAATTGCAATTTGCTAAAAGCTTCAACAGCTAAAATTTTTGGCACTTAATATATGAAATGCCACCTCCTGAAACCAGAAGGAGTAAGCGCACTTCATTTTAGCCCCTGACTGCTGTCCTTGAAAGGTTCTGGAAAGGGTCAGAAAAATGGCTGATTTTTTTCCAGATTTAACCACAAAGATGAAAGGTCTTTTTTTTTTTTTTCCCCCCTGTAAATGCATCTCACATGCTGCTAAATGAGAGCACGACAGAAACTGGAAATTCAAAGTAAAGGTCGACCAATCCCATCCAGGTCTATTTCAAAGCAACTGTTATTATTAATAGTATTTCATTACAGATGAAAAAAGTTCGGAAAAATGTTAAGGTGGATGGAATTCTGGGGCAATTAGAACAGTGGGCCTGTTCTCAACAAACTAGGTTTTGTGGCCACCCCAGATACAGGGCACCTTTAATATTATCACAGGAAATCTATTTCAGAATTTATGGAAGGAGGGTAATGTCCTGAAATGTGCTTTAGATATCTCCATAAATTGCTCTGGTGTGGGAATTCTGAAAAAACACAGCACAGGGAGGAGAGATTTCTAAGGGAAGAGGAACATTGTTTGGTTAGACGAGGGGAGACATAGAAAATAATATATATTGGGCTGTTGCTAGAGGGAGATGCCATGAAGTCATCTTGTAATGGTTTGAATAAAAATCCAACCACTGTTTGGGGATTTCATCTCCTCTTAGTGCTACAAACAAACGTCCCGGTTGGATGAGAGCTCACAAAACAGCAAATGTAATGAAATTTCAATTTTTAAATGCAGTCTCCAGTTTGCACGGAGAGTTGCTTACTAAGCTGACAACTTCCAAAAAGTCCCAGTAATACTTGTTTTGAAGGGTTAGAAAAATGTTGTGGACCTTGTGCTAGACCCACAGGATTCTCTGAGGTTGACATACAGTGCTTTTTCTTGAGAAAGCTAAGACTACCTATGTTTACCGAGGGCAGTGGCATATCTGAGGTCAAGGAAGACTTTGATGAAAACGTTCCATTGTGGTGACTTCTATAAAAAGTGAGAAACTATGTTCACTTGAATTGAGCTCAGAAGGAGGCATTTATGAAATTGGGGAGTTATTTTAGGATTATTTATTTACCCACTTAAATATATACTGCGCATGTTCCTATTATGTGCCAGGCATTTTTCTCGTTGAGGGTCAACAAAGCAGACAAAGTTCTTGCTTTTGTGGAGCTTTGGGATGAATGAAAAGAAATATTTCTGTAGATGGAGGTCATGTTAAGGTATTCATTGCCTATCCTCTGCCCTTCCAACAACTTATGCATTTCAAATAGATTGGTGCCAGGGTGAACAGATGTCTGACAGCATTTTAAAGAAGAATAAAGGAAGTTTAAGAATTACATTCTTCATCAGATTGATCTAATGGAATAAAAATATTTAACTCATTGATATAAATGAATAATATTTATAATGAAAATAATTCATTGTGTGCTTTCTATGTGCCAGACACTCCATTAGGAGCTTTCAGTGTATTATTTGATTTAATCCTCTCAACAATATCATATAATAGGCACTACTGTTATCTCCATTAAAAACAACAACAACAAGAAAAGTGACTTACAAAAATTAAGTAACTTACTTGTCCTAGGGTAATAGTGTATGGATAATCCAAGAACCAAACCTAGTGAGTGACTCTGAAATGTCACTATTAGCCCCAAATATCCCATTTCCATCAGGTTCAGGCTAAGTGGCATCCATCTGTGTGGTCACTATGCATCACCCTACGTAGTCACACTTCTTAGATGTTGGCATGGAGTGAGGGGGTTGTTGAAGGGTCTGAAAGGTCCAGTCACCACTGTTCAAAGCTCACCTTTTCTCTAGCACCATCCTTACTCATGGCACAATGGACATGTTGTCTATCTCTTATCAATGTCTCTCTGTGGAAAGACTGTCCAAGAGTCCTAGCATGTGGAAAACTGGCATTTACCTGCTCAACAGAACCGACTTAGAAGAAGAAAAGTTTCAATTCAAATTCGTTTTCACAACAAATGAATATCCTATGCCAAAGAGATGGAAGTTGGCTCATAAATGGCAACTCAAATGGCTCTTAAGTTGGCTCGCAACAGTGGCACTAAATATCAACTTGAAAAGCACCAGAGCAGGTTCAAAGTAAAGAAGAACAGAGATGTAATTGATTACAACTCCTCTCGGAGTTGTCACTCACTAGGAGTCACTCAGTAGGTTTGGTTCTAGGATTATCCATACATATGCTTGTGTGTAATTGTGTGAGTCAAGTTAGTGTATAAATATTAAATGATTCAATTAGGCAGAGTAAGCCCATAAAATGTGTTAATGTGATACGTCATTTCACAAACAAGGTGTTAGGACGGCTTGTTGGTATTCTCCAACATCACAAAAATGCCCATTAGCTTTTACTGCAGCCTCTTTTAATATTGAGGTAGAAACCAGTAAATAGTTCAAGACAGAAGTGGGTGGGGTTGAAAGTCAATGTGTGTAAGCAGTTATTTTGCCTTTGTAATTTTCTTTGTTACTTTCTTCAGTTCTCTTCAGATATACAAACAAGCTTTCTTGGTTGCTTAATCACTTGACAATAATGTCTACTATTTACCGACTTCTATTCCTTGTGTGTTGTGGTATACACACATCCCTTGTGTGTATAACGGAGCTATAGTATTACGATTATCATGAAGAGAAAAGTGAGGTGAGACACATAAAGTGCTGAGCACAATGTCCCGGAACATTGTAAGTGTTCAATAAGTTTCTTCAATAGCAGCAGTGCTATCACTAATAGTTTTTTAAATTTCTAGTTATTACCAGTTTTCCGAGACGAAAATTTCTGAGTGACCACTAGATGGCATTAAGGTTAATTTAAAATATATACAGTGTGGTCCTATTCCTATCAGTAAAAACATGTGGTGAAAAGTAATTTCATACATTTTGATTTATACGTTATGATTTAATAGCTAAGGCTTTTTCATTATTTTATGTAGGCAAATCCTAGAAGAGATCGTATTTGATTCAACTATGCTTCCAATAAGGGCTTGCCATGTTCCTTCTATTTTTCTTAAAATTAGGAAAGTTATTGCTGAGTGTTCTCAAAGATACTTCAAAGTAAATGGCCCCCTCCTTGCACTAAAAACAAAACTACTGTTTTGTAGCCAGTATTGATGGTCAGCAATGTGCCAAACTCAATGGTGAGCTGTAGGGAAAGGTCCGGCCGGGGGTTTGTCCCCTCAGGGAGTTGAAGACAATAAGGCAGTGGTTATGCGTGAAGCAGGTAAGTGTATAAAGGAATTGGCTTGGTACACCCCAGGAAGACCCACTTATTCCTGCCCTGCTCAAGGATGCTGCACTGTGAGGATTGGTGTTTCTTAAACTTTGCAGAAGACGATAAATGAAAAACAAAATGCAAATATCAATCTCCTTCTCAAAGACACTGTAGTAAACTTAACGATTCAGTATTGCTGACTTTTTAGCTGGTTATCAAAGTCTTAATTTTTGGATATTTTATCAAAGGTGTTGTAAGAGAACTATATATTTAGGATGTTCATAAATAAAGAATAGTTTAGATGACAAGTAAATTTTGATGGGTTGGGTGGCTTACTATGAGCAAAGAGGTACATGAAATTAACTGAAGAGGAAAGATTAGTTTTGTCCCAATGGCCAATAAGCCTGAGTGGGGGAACTATCAATCTGGCAACTCTGTTCAGTCTTAGAGGTGGATGGTCAAATGGTTGAGCTCACCTCCAACAGTGAACTCCTTAAGAACAGCAAATGCATGTAAATGTCACCTCTAAAACCGCAAAATGGAACACAGGATCTATGACATAGTACACACTCAATAAATGTTGGCTGAACAATGAATGATAAAATACCCAGTCAATTAAACTAAACAAAGAATCCCATTGGAGGTCAGCAAGGGCAGGGGTGTTGGTCAAGATATTACAGTATATTTGTAATAAGACACAAACCTTTTGTTCCAAATATATCAGACAATATAAAGTATAAATTTAAAAAGGGGATAAAAAGGCAAGTATGAATTAAAAGTGAGGTAAACACCTATATGGACCAGAAATGGAACACAATTGCAAAGCAGTCAATGTGGCTCCATGTAGAAGCAAGCTTTTGTGACTTTTTGCTCTTGTGATTAACAAAGTTAATGTTCTTGTGGGATGTGGGATTGGACCCAGGCTCACTACTTGCATTTAACTCCCAAACATCGTCACCAGAATTATTAAGAATGTACATTAACATGAAGAAAAGTAAACCTACCACCTTCTCAATGGCTAGTCCTCAGTCTTAAACGCCTAACAAAGTGTTCATTTTTTTTTTTTTTTTTTTGGTAAGCAAATTTAGAAAGAAACCATCACTCATGGCATGATTCAGATAAGGTGAAGCCCTAGATGTTGATACAAAAATAATCTGAAAAACCCTAGAAGGCAAGTACAGCTGGAAATAACAAATGGCCAAAGCATTCCCTCCTTCGTTTGTATTCTACTTAGAAAGCCAAATTACAATCAGAAGTTTGCTTAGTGAGCTTAGACGCGGAGCAAGGGGAATTTGTTATATGGTTGAAAAGATGTATGATAGGGGTTAGCAAAATTTCTGTAAAGGGCCAGAGAGTCAATATTTTAGGCATTGTGGGCCATATGGCCTTTGCCAAGACTACTCAACTCTGGCACTGTAGTGCAATAGCAGTCACAGACAAAAGGTAAATGAATGGAAGTGCCTGCAGTCCAATGAAACTTTATTTACAAAAACAGGATTTGGCCCACAGGCTGTGGTTGACCACTCCTGTTCTGTGGCACCAGGTCCTGAACGTCTAACACATCCATCTCTACCATGTTGGTAGAGACACTGGCTTTTCCATGGCACTTCCTATTCTTGAATCAGGCTTTTTCTCTCCCTTGGTTAAAAAGACACAAAATTATCTTTGTGACCTGGCTTTTCGCAGGCCTCTGTGTTGCCCCTTATGATTAAGTCTTTCGCCTGATGTAATAATTCCTACAATTAGAGTAGGGTCAAGTGTTACTGGCTGAGGAGGCTTTTTAAGGTGTCTTCTTGAGGTGACTTCATGGATCACTGTTTCAGTTCACTTAGAGTTTAACTCTCAGAGGACACCTTATTTCTCAATTCCACCCTGCTCCCTGGTCTCTCTTACTTCCCAGTCCTATAGAGGTTTCTCACTATTGCCCCCATATTAATCCTGCAATGGTAAACTGTGGTGTGGATCCAGCCAAAGGAAGTGTTGGAACATGGATATCAGCTGGTGCTTGAGATGTTGATTTCTGCCAACATACTTGTAGGAAAGTATACTTGTAGGAAGTATACAAGTATACTTGTAGGAAAACTGCCTTGATTTTATAGCCCCTAGAACCCTCCCTGGAGCCTGGGACTCAAAAACACCTTTGGCCCACTCTACATGTTCAACAAACCAACATGTGAAGGATTTTTTTTTCTCCCACAAGAATCGTTTAAAAGTTCAATATGTAGGAGTGGCCATTTCTCATCTGAAGCAGCATCCAGGTCTACTTTAGCAATTTGTGACTCCTGCTGCATTAGCATCACCTGGGAGCAGGTTAGAAATGCAGAGTCTCAGGGCCCCAAACCTGAATCAGAAACTGCATTTTAACAAGCTCCCCAGATAATTCACGATAGTAGCATTTTGAAGTACTTTGCCAACTTCTATCTCATCTTAATTATTTTGAATTTAAAATTTTTATTTTCTCAGCTTTATTGAGGTATCATTGACATATAACGGTAAGACACTTAAAGCATACATCATGATGATTTAATATGCATAGAGGTATTGAAACAATTGGAACGTCCAGTTAATTAACACATCCATCACTTAATGTTAATTAGGAAACGTGCCTCCTTGGGTTGGCAGAATTGCCAATGGGCCATAAGGGCTGAGATTAGTGGGTGTAATGTTTCCCATATTTTTGTGTCTTAGGGCAGGGCATATGGATATACGTTAGCCTTGATTGGCCTGGTCACCCACAAGCCCATTCATGTTCCAAATTCATGATGAGATGGGGTGGGGGAGATTCAAATGAAGTATGATTCTACTTCATCAGCAGCCTTGTTTTTCAAGGAGTTTTAAAAGCTTCTTTTCATTGGAAGCTTGTGGAATACATTATCCTTTATTGCTTTTCAATAAAATATTGATAAACTGGAACAAATCTTGTCCCTTTCAGGGTCTTGCAAATCTGGGCCTTTACCTTCTAACTCTGGGTTTGATAAAACTTACATGCACACTCTCAAACCTTCCCACAGCAAGCCAATATGTACCTTGATTAGCCTTCACTCTATGGCCCAGAATGGATTACATGAGGTATAGCCAAAAGCAATATGACTTGCAGGGATATCAGATGGTCTAGTTTTAGTTAAACATAAAAGATAAATATTTGTTACTTGGTTTTGCCTGATTAAGGGTTGTATGCCCTTGGGCAAATGAAGTGTCCCCTCCACCCCCCCCCCCCCAGACTGGCAGTTTATGGCAAAATAACTTATTATACCTTTGCAGTTGGCCTGGGAATTTTAATTTTTTAAAAAATTTTTTTAATGTTTTTTTAAAATTCATTTCTAGGAGAGAGAGAGAGACAGCGTGAGCAGGGGAGGGTCAGAGAGAGAGGGAGACACAGAATCTGAAGCAGGCTCCAGGCTCTGAGCTGGCAGTCAGCACAGAGCCCAACATGGGGCTCAAACCCACGAACCGCGAGATCATGACCTAAGCGAAAGTCGGACGCTTAATCGACTAAGCCACCCAGGCGCCCCTTTAATTTTTTTTAAAAAGCTTTCTGAATGACTCTAATGCTCAGCCAGTCTTGAGAACAATAGGGTCTTCAAGCTGAATTTCTTCATGTGTGAAATGGGAATGTTACTTATTTCTTCAAATGGCTGTCGAGAGTATTACATGACATTACATGTGTGAAGAGATTTCTAAAGTACGGAGCAGTGTAGAGACATCTGCAGCAGTCTTTACTGTTATGACCAGTTGGGTGGTTAGGTAGCAAGGACAGGACTTCTGGCAGTGTGCGAGGAAATAAAGGAAGTATAATGAAAGTAGAGACTGAGGTGACAGAGATGAAAACAACTGGAAGCCACTTCTGTTTTCTATGGTGAAGAGTTCCTGTGTGTGTGTGTGTGTGTGTGTGTGTGTGTGTGTGTGTGTATACACGACAGAGCCTAATGCAGGGCTCGAACCCACAAACCGTGAGATCATGACCTGAGCCAGAGATGGCCACTTAACTGAGTCACCCAGGTGCCCCTCTACATATATGATTATAGATACTACATGTCATCTATAGGCAGCCAGGACTGTGAAACACCCCTATAAATAAAGCTGAATTTCTTGTAAAGAAGAGCTTATATCCACATAAGGTCTATACAATCCTGTGTTCCTCCCTTCTATATTTCATCTTATCTATCTTGGCTCAAGAAATTGCAGGCAATTTGAGGTCATGGTTTGGGTCTTCCCTTTCCCACAGGAACTCCTATTACAGTCCTGGTTACAGAGAAAACTCTCAGCAGCTGTTGATTGATGCTTGGTCACAATTCTTAGACTTCTTTCCACATGAGTAGTTGAAGTCTCCTCTCAAATGACTCAGTTGTAGAATGGGGTTAATTAAGGTTGTCTTTCTATAACTAGTTCTACCCCATGATGTTATTATAATTTTCTTATGTTGCATGGAAAATCTCCCCATGTTCTCTCTGAGCATAAACACCAAGATTGCATCCCATTCCTACATGAGTCACAAGGGGCTAATTTTGGGAAAAGGGTGGGTTTGAAATACATGCTGCTTCTCTTTCCTTTCAGTGCTGGTTTTGTAATAAACACATCATGTCACCCAACAAAGCCAAGTCATTTTCAAGCTGTGTCTCTTTGTTAAAAGAAGCCAGCTCAGTCAACTTGGTGTAAAACAATAAACTGGCTGATGTGGCAAGACAAAGACCACACTTCAACTGATGGGTTCATTTTCCAACTTGTTAACACACTGTTGTATAGACACAGTCTCTGACAAACAGGCCTTGTGACTGTTAAAAAGAATGACCCCCAAAAGGTAATTCTATTGGAAATGATCAAGGTAATAGATACCTAGTTCACCCATGTCCTGTGTAGGGCCTACAGGGAGGGATAACAAATAGTTGGTTGAATTTCCCTCCCCTCCCCTCCCCTCCCCTCACCCCTCTTTCCTTCCCTCTCCCTCTCCTTCTCTTCACAATATTGGCCTGGGAAATGTAGAAACGAGGAATTTCACAATATTTCAGGAGTGTGTCTGTACTTATATTGACCTCTTGTTAAAAAGGGGTCCTTGGACTGTGGTCAGGGTAGGTGCGTGTGTGGGGGACTAGCCCTCAGCTGAGGGCAGAGGAAAGGGGACTTGAGTCTAGAAACCAAATAATGGCTGGAGAATCAAAAGATGTTCCTAAGCATCTGATGGGCCAGAAACAAAAGGATTAACATGTGTCAGGAAAGACTGAAGTAGGAAGTTTGAGAGATTAAGGCAAGAAGATGACAGAGTAAAGGGGTTACTATGGGAGGGAGGCTTCAAGAGCTTGCCATGTCCTTGACTGTGTAGGGGGGATATTGAGGGTCCTGAGCTCTTTCCATGAAAGATGAAGCCTATGGCTCAATGGAACCCATTCAAAGCATACCTTCACAGTCAACTTCAGACATCAAGGAATCTAGCATGATAGCCCCTTGTATAACCCCTCAGTTACACCTGTAACTTCTAAAAGAACAAACAAGTACAGGTGATTAAATGAAAGGAAAGAACCATAACTACCACCTAGCTGAAAACATCATCAGTCCAAAGCATGGTGCAAAATATGTGGCTTTAAAAACAAAAACAACAACAAACCTTTCCCATAAAGTTGCCGTAAACCTTTTATGGAATCTGTCATTGGTACATGTTGATGAATCCCTCTTCTCTTGCTGGTTCCCATCTTTTGTCTGTTCCTCTTTAGGTTTTTTACCTTGTTTCTTACACTTCTGCACCCCCACCCTCCCCAGCAGTGGTATCCAGTCTCCATCTTGGAAGTGGCCACATGGTTCTCAATGTCATGATAATCGCTGGCCATGCCCTGGAAGGGACAGGATAGGACCTTTCTGTTTTTCAAAGGAGTAGGGTTTAGGCACTTTAAGTCTTCAGAGAACAGTTATAAGATCAACAAATCTTCCTCTTAAAGGCTCTCATTGCTTACCTTTGATGAGTTATTCTATTATCCCAAGAGCACTCTCTTAACCCTCTCTTATCAAAAACCCTTCCAAACAGGTGTGACAAGAGAAGAGAAGAATTTGGAGGGGGAAGGAAGACATGGTTCTGCATCTTACATTGCTGATAAGTACACTGGGTATTACATGGAGGGAGAAGGCAGAATATTACTGTCTGATTCTGATTACAAAAGGTTGAGAAACAGTATTTCACATATTTTGAAACATCTTACAAATTGATGTCCCACTCTTTTGGCCCCTCAGCTCTTATACTGGATTGCTTAAAACTGATTATAGTGAAAACTGTATCTTCTTTAATTATTTAAGGGGAGGTCTTATGAATTTTTCCCAGGGTTCATACTTATGAAAACTTTCCCTTTAAGAAGAACCCAGAGACATGTTGAAACAAACTCCAGACTGATGTCAAGGTGAAATAAAGCTTTGGGTTTTACTCATGGGCTTCATAACTGACAATCATGTGCAAGATAATTGGAACATCATTTTAGAAACTCTTTGTGACTTGATTGAATTTAAGTTGGGTTCTGCATTCAGGCTAAAGATACACAGAATATATAATTGTGTTTGAAATGAAGGCCAAAGAAATTTTAGGTAAAAATTTGAAAGTAAAAAAAAAAAGAACTGTAGACATCGGTAGAAACAGACACAAGGATATTGTGACACTTTTCTTATAGCCATTAGTTTTTTATGGCCAGGACCAAAAGTGAACACCGAAGTTGCTAAATACTCCGACATTCAAGAGAGAGCTTTGAATCAACAACCTGGAGTTGAAGGCAGAAAACCCCTCACAGGGTTTATTTATTAAGAGGTCATCAAATTAGTCCCTTACCACTAATCACTATTATCTTCTTGGTCTATGAAAGAAGTCTTGGGGGAGGGAAAGATTCATCAGTCTTCTGGGACTTAGGGGAAATCTTGCCCTATCCTCCTTGCAGGTGGGGAGATGTCACTCCAAGAGACCATCTGTGAAAGTAGTAGGTGTTTTTAAGAATGGAAACTGAATCACTTCTGTTTCTCATTTTGATTGCTTGCTCTTATGCTTCTGTGCCTGTCTGAGCAGGGAAAATGAGAATTGGAGAGAGAGGCAGGTCAGAGAGACAGGACAATAGCAGAGAACCTGCATGCTGACACTTGCCATGTCAAGAGACAGAGTTTTCTAAGGATTGGGCAGACCCAGTAGAAGGTAGCTTGGCCTGGTTAGCCTATCCTCACCTGGGAGGGATGCTTTCTGGGCATAGAGACCTCAGTAGCAGAAGACTGTGGCATTGACGGCTGGTGGGAGATATGATTAGAGAGGTTAAGCCAGAAACAAATCTCCTGTCAAGTTGCTCTGTGGTGGGGAGCCCCCCCAGGACCCTCCAGACAACCATAACTAGGACTCCACAAGATATTCATCATTAGGGTGCCTATCACACAGAAGACACTAATGGTCAGAGAGTGTTAGCTTAAGAAAAGAAAATCAACAACAAGAGAAGTGTGAAAGCTCCCTCAGATAGGTAAGGAGACATTCAGCTTTTCCAGTTGAGGTAGCCAACTTCCAGGATAGCTCCCAATAATCCTCACCTTCTAATAATCACAGTCTTGTGGCATTTTTTCCAATATGGAAACAGGGATAGTCTGTGTGACCTGCAGAATTCTGTGGAAGGACTAGACTATGTCATAAGACACATTACAGCTCCCACCTTTGTTTCTTAGATGGTGTTCTCTGGAGGACCCAGCGCCATGTTGTGAGACACTCGAGTAGCTCTCAGAGGCCCATGAAGAGGGGAAGTGTGGCCTCTAGTCACAACCAGCACAGACCTGCCAGTCATGGGAGTGAGCTACCTTGGAAGTAGATCACCATCGTGAGTCTAGCCTTTAAGTAACTGCAATCCTGGCCAACATCTGACTGCCACCTCATGAGTAATGTTGAGTTAGAAACATTCAGTTAAAGGGTTCCTGCATTCTTATCCCACGGAAGCTATGAAAGGTAATATATAATTGTGATAGTTTTAAATCACTATGTGTTCAGCGTTATGTGTCATGCAGCCACAACTATTCACTTCCTAACCCTCTTTCCTGCCCTAACCCTAGAGGAGCCAAGAAGAGTGAGGAAGGGAAGGTATGTAAAAAGTGAGTCATTTTGAGCCACTGAAGTTACATGTTTAATTTGCAATGGGGATGAAGAGAGAGTTTTGAATGGGATGTGAAATGAAACTGGACTTGAAACTTATGGAATCTCCCTAAAATGACATTGTTGGAGGGGTGCCTGGGTGGCTCAGTTGGTTAAGCATCTGACTCTTGACTTCAGCTCAGGTAATAATCTCATGGTTTGTGGGATCCAACCCTGCAACGGGGTGCTGGATAGCAAGGAGCCTGCTTCAGATTCTCTCTCTCTCTCTCTCTCTCTCTCTCTCTCTCAATAAATAACTAAATAAACTTTAGAAAATGACATTGCTGGATAGGAAATGGGAAGTTTACATAACATAATTGGGGAAATTATCTGGGAGAAAAAAATTAAATCTTGTCACGTGTATACTCCAAGGACATGAAACTCCTCAGTAAACCACGAATAGACTAATTGATACGTTTATTTTTTTTTAAAGTTTGTTTATTTATTTTGAGACACAGAGAGAGTGTGTGTGTGTGCGCACATGAGGGGGGGAGGGGCAGAGAGAGAGGGAGAGAGAGAATCTCAAGCAGGCTCCACACTGTCAGAACAGAGCTGGACATGGGGCTCAATCCCATGAATTGTGAAATCACATACTGAGTCAAAATCAAGAGTTGGATGCATAACCAATGGAGCCACCCAAGTGCCCCTAATAATAATTTTTTTAGAAGCATAATTGAATGGAAACATTTGCTTTGTTTTCTGTGATCCAGTTATCTATGACTGTGGCCAGTCATAGACCATGGTCCATGATCCATTACTGCTGGCACCTGAGCTACAGAACCAGGCCTCCAGAGTAAGGAAACCATTAAATACTAGTTTTGCAAACCCAAACTTATGACATAACAATTATCAGGGGGAGTTATCTCTAAAAAGAGCTCTCTTTTCTGGACCTGTCACATGTAAAGAGCTATAGAAACTTGGAAGGTCAATACCATTTTGCAGAAATTTCTCTGTATTATAAAGGTGCTTTGGCATTGTTTTGACCTTCTGACCAATGTGTGGGTAGTGATAGATGGTGTGAACATCTGTATCATGCTCTGGGTAGCTAATCTAGCCCTCATATAAGTCCGTCTTCCCTGATATCAAAAGCAAGGAGAAGCTGGCCAATGTGATATGGATAAGCATAAACTTAATATTTACTTTTTGGAAAATATGGTGAGTTATACAGTTCATAGTGAGGAAGAATCTGGAGTAACTGGTCTTTAAAGATAAACTTCTAGAGATTATTCGAGACAAGTCTGGAGAGGGTGGTAACCTGCAATAAAGATTTCAATCTGTGTTATGATAGAGTCAGAGTCATTCTGTTCTTTTGTAAACAACATTAAATTTCATTCTTTTCTTCCAGGACTGTGACTGTCCTCCAGCGCCTCCTGAAACAAATGAGCTAGGAAACTTCCCACACAATGATACAGACAGATTTCCCCTGGTGTGAACCATGCGCAGTATCCATGCAGCATAGATGTGTTGGGACCACAGAGGTCAGGGAGGTCACAGCTCTGCAAGAGCGGATGGCGTCTCCAAGCCTGGGCATTAATAACCGTCACATTCTGGGCCCAGAATAGAAGCCAGTCTTTGTGGCCTATGTCTGGCCTACTACTCAGAGGAAGAAGAGCACTGGGCTGGTATTCTTCTACAAGCTTTCACATATGCTAGCTCACTGATCTTATAAAAGAAAACAAAAAGTATGATGTTGGGATTTCCCTAAGCTTTCCAATAAAGAAGCTGAGGTTCAGAAGTGGTAGCCAACTTGCCTAAGGTCCCATAGCTGCTGAGAAGTGGAATCCAGTTTCAGGTCCAGGCCTTTTGATTCACCCACCACCTCAGCTGCTTCTCCATCCTTCCTTCAATTGTACTTGTATCACCTGAAGAGCGGAGCACACTAGGCAGCGAATGAGGGGATGCTCCTAAATGCTACCATCTGATTCTGACGATTTTGAATATTACTCTTTTTGGGAGGGGGCAGGGGGAGTAAGGAGGTGCTGTTAGTTTCTCCTGGGAATCAAGACTAGGTATCTTTATCTGAAATCTTGTGCCAGCTCTCTGTGCTGTGAAGAATGAATCTTTCCTATTGTCCTTTGGGCTGTGACTTTTTGTAAATTTTAGAGATTTCTCCTCCTGTGTTCTCTATCCCCCAACCTCTCAACCTGTGTTTGTCCTTCCTCCATTTATCTAAGGCAAAGAAAGAGATCTTGACTCAGGATGGAGCCATAGATTTGGTTTTAAGGAAGGTCAACTTACAAATAGCTGTTGCTATGGAAATACTGGGGGAAACCAACTGTTGGTGCTTGAATGTCCACCTTATTAATTATTTCCTGGGTATTAACTATAGTCTCTTTCTTGTTTCTATTTCCCCCCAAACTAGATACTCATTTGACATAATAAAACTTTATAATAAAAAATTCTAAGTATTCTTGTGAAAAGTAACATGATATCCTGTCATCTGTTAGAAGAGAACTCCTGGAGGTCAGGCCCCGTGCATTATTACTTTATTGGCTAGAACCCTGGGACTGAGCAACGTGCTGGCACAATGGTTTAGAAATGCACACGAAGTATGAAGGGAAGTCTTCGGGGGTAATTGTGAAGAGAACATTTTTTCACTTTATAAAAGACACAGCTGGAAGAGATGGTGCATCTGTTCCTCTGGATATTTCTGGATATCATGCTCGGAACCGCTTGGCCAGTTAGATCCATGTCGCCAGCCCTAAGGATGGTAGAGTCAAAAGATGGAAAAAAATGAGATGGGCAGGATGAGTCCTGAGCTGCAATGGGGTGAAGGGAATGGGAAGGAGGGGGAGGCAGGTATGGAAAGACAGTCTGTGTCTGGTTGGGTGGAAGATGTGGTCAGTAAGAGAGCGGAGTTACTGTGATGCCCAGATTCCTGGCTTAGGTGCTGACAGTGATAATGGGGATCGGAGAGGAACATCATATCTGGGAGAAGATGGTTCAGATATGATAAAGTGAGGCCCAGCTGGCTGTGCGGAGATGCACATGAAGCATTAGGATTTTTGGACTGGAAGCTCAGAAGACAAAGATTTTTTCCGGAAACAAAGATTTGAGCATCATTAACTTGGAGTTATTTTATCAAAAAATTTTAAATGTCTTTTTATATTTGAGGGAGAGAGAGAGAGAGAGAGAGAGAGACAGAGTACAAGTGGGGGAAGGGCAGAAAGAGGGAGACAGAGCCCGAAGCAGGCTCCAGGCTCTGAGCTGCGAGCTGTCAGCACAGAGCCCAACACAGGACTTGATCCCACCAGCAGTGAGATCATGATCTGAGCCAAAGTCAAATGCTTAACTGAATGAGACACCCAGACAGCCCTAACTTGGAGTTATTAATGTCCTAAGAGTAGATGAAATTGCCCAAAAGGCCGTGCATAGAGAAGCCAAAACCCACTGACTTTTAAGAAAGAGTAAAGGCAAGTAAAATTTACAAAAGAGATCAAAAGGGTGTGTGGGAAAAAAGTTTTACTGTAAATAAACCTCAGAAATCCCAAGAAGAAAGGAATTATTATAATTTGGGTTTCTTTTCTCCCAGATCCCAAGTGCTTTCCCAGGCTAATGCCTGAGCCCCACCAATGCCCATCTTGTGATGGTGATGCTCTGGTCAAGGGATTGGGTGTATCATGCTTCCAGTCTTCATGGGTAGAGGAGGACTCCATAGGGATATGATGATGTATTTTTGCTTCCATCAAATAAAAATAAGACCCACTGAGCCCCAAAGCCCTTCCTAACTAACCTAGATTTGTTTTTAATTTGTTTAAGGCAAAAGTTCTTAGCATTTTGGTTGAACCATGTGTGTAATACTTAATTCAATGATTTCAGATCTTTGTATCTACCCAATGAATTAATGAAACAACTACCAAATTGCTTCATTTTGTCTTTTTCTTTCTTTTCTTAAAAAAAAAGTTATTTACTTTGAAAGATAGAACACAAGTGCAGGAAGGGCAGAGAGAGAGAGAGGGAGATAGAGAATCCTAAGCAGGCTCTGCACTGTCAGCAAGGAACCTGACATGGGGTTCAAACTCATGAATCATGAGATCACGACCTGAGCGGAAATCAAGAGTCAGACACTTATAACCTCTGAGCCACCCAGTCTTTTGTTTTTTTCTCATTTTGTCATTTTCATTTTGTCTTTTTCTCATTTTATCTTTTGCAGTCAAACAGTATTTATAAGACCCAAGGAAGAGGTAGATTGGGATGAAAAACAATGTCATTGGAGAAAACTTGTGTGCACTGAATAATTTTCAGAGGGGCTTTGTATTATCAGAAAGCTTGCTTTCCTCAGATCCCTCTGAATCGCACTTGGAAGGCCTGGCTCATGTCTCTGAGAGGTGCTTGAGTTGAACCCCAGTCTGCAATTTTCTCAAAAGCAATTACTAATAAAGGACCTCCTTATTGAAGAGGCAATGAAACTGTTCATCATTACAAAAATACTTTCTACTTGGCATGAAGATCCTCATAGAAACACTTGCTGGGTGTTTTGTTTTGTTTCCTTTTTAAAGTCTTCTCAAGGCTACTTGTATATAGCCAGGGAAGTGGGAAACAGAGGCAAGAATCTGAAATGAGTAAGACCAAAGATGCCATTATTGAAGGAACATCGACATTATGAGTTTTTCTAAATGATCCAGACACAGTATCTACGGAACCCATCAAGTGATCTCAATCTCTTCTTTTCCTGGCTGAAGGCAGGCTTGTCAGTACTGCTTTTGTAGCATAAGAAGGTAGACTTCTAAAGTGTTATCTGGCCAGGTCTGGTCACACCGTTCATTCTGCAGCCTCAGGGCTAGGAGTGTTTTTCTTTGGGTCTCATTCATATTTTGAGTCCTGTCTCTGTTACTCCCAGTGTGACTTTAGGTGAATGAATTATCTTCCAGAAGATATTTTCCTTATCTGTAAAATGGAAAAAGCGATAGAGAAGAATAACACTCCTCTCATAAAGACATCATAAGGGGTAAATCAATGAAGGTATGTAACATGCCTCACAGACCGTCTGGGTTTAGTGAATGGAGGTCAATATTGATTAAATGAGGAGACTGGAATCATCTATGGGTCTCATATTGAATGGGCATACGATCTAAGGAGACTGTTAAAACAGAAGATTTGGGGGCTTCTTCCCCAAGATTTTGATGTAGTAGCTCTGGGATGAGGTCCAGGAATTGGTAGTTCTAGCCAGTCCCCAGGTGATTCTGATGCAGGTATTTGCAAGCACATTTTGAGAATGGCTGCAGCAAACACATGATGTCCCAGAGTCTCTTGAAGCTCTGTGTTTAAGGTACAGCTCTGTCAGTCTATAGAACAGAAAAGCGGAAGGTCATGTATGATTAAAGATGAGTCTCAGGCACGGACACCTGGGTGGCTCAGCCCATTAAGCATTTGAGTTCGTGGTTTGCAAGTTCGAGTCCCACATCGGGCTCTCTGCTATCAGCACAGAGCCTGCTTCAGATCCTATGTCCCCCGCTCTTTCTGCCCCTCCCTTGCTTGTGCTCTCTCTCTCTCTCTCAAATAAATAAACATAAAAAAAATGAGTGTCAGGCAGAGTTCTGAGGGCATGGGGGATGTGGTTGGATGGAGAAGTGGGGAGGTAAGGGCTTCCCACAGGTTGGGGGAGGAGGTGGCAGGAGCAGTGACAGAAGGTGGAAGGGGAAGGTGGTGTGGCGGGGAAGGTCCTCTGCATAACTGTGGACAAGAGAGGGGGTTGGAATGTAGGAGGTGAGAAGTGTTAGCTAGGAGGCTGGGGTGGGGTGTGTGTGTGCAAAAAAGGCCCCAGAAGTGGGGTTGTGTGTGGCAGCTGATGGGCTGGCAGGCTTATTAGGGGTGCTGGCAAGTTTCAGGCCTGGGCTCATCAGGGCTTGCATTATAGTGACAGCCATCAGAACAGAAAACCTGCAACAACATCTCTAGGGAGTTCTGAGTAACTGTTTACTGCATTTTAACAAGTGTTCAAACCCAGCTCTGGGGAATCACACAGGGCCAAAGTTGTTGAAAACATTAGACATTCTACCACTAGATAGTGAATAGGGGCTTTGCCTCAGAGCAAGGAAACGTAGAGTATGCAAGGCTGGTAAGAATTGTTGGCGCACATTTAAGCACACCGCCTTCACCTCTGCAGCAGCCGTGGAGGGAAGGCCTGGACTCCAGGTGCAACATACCAGATTTCTTCTTCTTCCTTTAGGTTCTGCTTCCATCATGAAAATCTTTGCCCAACACAATCCATGTACAGAAACAGCGGGAGGAGAGGAGAAAGGCTCTCTGATGGATGTTCTTCTGCCCCAGTGTTGCTGCGTACCAGCTGCAGCGAGTGATGGTGAGGTCTGGTGCCTTCAGTCTGCCTTGTCTCAGTGGCAGCTGAGTCCTCTACTCTTGGCTTCCAGCATTTATTCTTAGGTGTGCTGCGGAAGGCGGTGGGGAAAATCCATTTGCCCAAATGGAAAAGGAAGTTGTGAACTAAGTCTTGATTGCTATGACAGCATTCCTTCCACTGACTATGGGAACAAGCTGTCCATGAAAAACAAAGCAAAACAAAATAAAACAAAACAACCCAGGACTATTGGTATTAATTTCTTACTCCAACACAGCATTACGGTTCTATAATTTCTCTCAAAGGCTCTATTTATTTCTCTTGTTCCATCATGGCCAAAATGTTTGGAGAACATCATTGTACTTGTGACTCATATTTTCCAATTTTTATTTTTATTTTCATTTAAATTACTAAAAAATACTAATGTTTAGTTTTGAGAGAGAAACAGACAGCGCGGGGGAGGGGCAGAGAGACAGACATACACACAGAATCTGAAGCAGGCTCTAGGCTCCGAGCTGTCAGTGCAGAGTCCAACACGGGGCTTGAACTCATGAACTTCCAGATCATGACTTGAGCTGAAGTCAGGCGCTTAACTGATTGAGCCACCCAAGTGCCCCTCATATTTTCCAATTTGTAACTGAATTTGCCTTTGATCTGGCCAGGGACTTCTTCAAGCCAGCTTAGCAGGCCCATCACAGCAAACCTCTGCGGGTCTCCCCTGTCCTTTAAAAACCCTTTCTTCCTTCCTCTTCAAATCGTGGTGTAATGCTAAACATATGTCACTTTCTGGTTTGCTTTTTGCCTTCTGCTTTCATTATTCTTGTTTTTCAGGAAGGAGATCTTTGTAGCAGAGAAATAGTGAGTCAGGTGACATCGATAATCATTTTTCAACTTGGCTTTCGATCACTGACTTTTGCTTCTTACTCATCTTTGAAATTTAAGTGATTATCTCAAATTATGAAATCCATACATCCACAAATGTGAAGTTAGTGTTCTCCATAATAATAAAAACAGTAGAGCTTAACAAATGTTAGTCATGAGCCAGGCAATATGACACACACTTTGTAGGCCCGATCTGTTTGAATCCTCCAAAACTTTTATTATCTCCATTCAATAGGAAAAGAAATAGGCTAGAAAAGTTAGGTACCTTATCTAAGGTAAGTGGCAACACAGTAGTATCTTGGTATTAGATTTGTGTCCTGTTTTGGAAGAATTTTAATGAGCTGTGGGTTATTATCAAGCCTGTATATTTTCCCATAGAATTAAGAAGCTAGAAGAGACAAAAAGATGTGAATGTCTTCTTTTGTGTGATTGTAAATTAGGTGGCGGTGACCAGATCATAATGGGACACTGAAGCCCCAGTTCTTCCGGAAAAGCTTTGCTTGGTAATTGCAAATGCTTGATCTCTGATATGGAAATACCAGATCCATTAGGAGAGTTATGATAACCCTGTGTGGACCTTGAACAGAGAACAGTGATACTTCATTATCCTGGAAGAAAGATTGAGAGTCCTGGTATCAAAGTGATACCAACGAACTTTGATTAATGAAACACTCTAGCATCCTGGGACAGGTATGGAAAGCTAGACAACAACTCTAGGATAACAACATTGGAGAAGAAAACAACAGAAAGCTTTTAGGCTCTGGAGATCTGACTCAAGTGAGCAAGTTACAGGTGTAAGGGACTGGCTTAGTCGAGAGACACAGATGTAGTGAAATGGGCCTTCAAGATTAAATAGTTAAATTCTACCAGATGAGAAGGGCATAGCAGTAATGAATGGACATTTTTGGAACTTTTTCAGGTAAATGGTACTTAGAGATTGAGGAATCAAAAGTCAAGGCTCTTCTGGCCCAAAAGAGATGGAAGTACTGGAAGGGAATTGAGTTGGGACTTGGATATAGGGGTCAGGAAGGAGCCTTGACTGAACCAAAGGCAGGGACTGGAGGGTTGAGGGTGATTTGAGGTCCATCAATGTGGGAAGGGCATAGATGCTGGACAGTCATTCTTGGAAGCCTGTTTCTGGCTCTAGCTGACAAAAGCTGGTTGCATTTGGGGAGCAACCTGGAATCATACATCTTATCATTGGCATGCTGATCTTGCATCTTGGAGAGATGCCTATTATAGTCTGTACTTATACAGTTGGCTTTGAATTGGATCAATCTGGGGCACCTGGGTGGCTCAGTCGGTCAAGCGTCCAGCTTTGACTCAGGTCATGATCTCACGGTTCATGGGTTCAAGTCCCACATTGGGCTCTGTGCTGACAGCCAGCTCAGAGCCTGGAGCCTGTTTCAGATTCTGTATCTCCCTCTCTCTCTGACCCTCCCCTGCTCATGCTGTCTCTCTCTCTCTCAGAAATAAATAAAACATTAAAAGAATAAATGAATTGGATCAATCTGTGACTAAGACAAGGTAAGATTTTAGGAACACATATAATTTTGAGCCCAGCTGTGGTCAGCCGACAGGGCTACAGAGAAAGAGGGGGAGGCTTGTCTGGGATCTGTGAAGGGCAACACGGACCTGGCTAGAGGGTTCCTAGTCGAGAAAAACAGGCCAGTACCTGGCCTGGTCCTGAGAAGTACCTGTGGACGCTCGGATAACATGCGGAATTAATTCCATAGCTGCTCCTTTTATCTGTTTGTTCTCTATCTTTTGGTTTTCTGATTTTTATTCCCATTCCCTCTCTAATCTTGCTTCTGTCCCTTTCTTTTCCCAGAACCCTTTTTGATTTTTGGCTTCTGATACCTTTCCCCTGGTGAGTCATCTTCATTAACTAGCCCTATTTGATGTAGATCTAAGACCCCCCCTCCCCATAAACATTTACTGTTTTCTCACGTAGATCCAAGGGGCAGGGCCCAGTTCCATAAATGGACTTGGAAAGGTAGTGGTTATTAATACTTGTACTTCTGCAATGATTCCATGGTCTCTGGACCATTCCTATCCTGGCTTATACCCAATATATTTGACTGAGCAACATTTCCCCAAGTATGCTCCTGGAACGCTAGTCCCATGAGATGCTCTGTGAAAAGGGTTCTGTGACTATATACGTTTGGGAGTATGTTGCATCCTCCTCTTGGAGACATACCTCAAATATTAGCGCACTAACGGCTGAGAAGCCCTGCAGTAAATAAAACTCTTCAAAAACAAAAAATGTCCCAAAGTTACTTCTTCTAACCCGTAAACATTATGTGGACATAGTGCTCCAAAGAACAAATTTTGGAAAATACTGTCACAGAACATAGCTTATGTTAGGTTTTCTGTTTGTTAGGCTAAGTGATTTACTGATAGTCATCAGATCTAGCAGAGAATAAAATGTGCTTTGCAAACAAACATTTTCTCTTGATATTCTACTCCCATGACCACAAAATCCCTCTTGCATCTGTAAGGAAGATTTCCTAAAGTTCTTTTTGTTTTTTGAGTTTCTTTATTTATTTTGAAAGAGACAGTGCCATCGGGGGAGGGGCAGAGAGAGAAGGAGACAGAGAATCCCAATCAGGCCCCACACCTTCAGCATGGAACCCGATGCAGGACTTCAACCCATGAACCATGAGATCATGACCTGAGCTGAAAGCAAGAGTTGGCCGCTTACACTAACTGAGCCCCGCAGGGACCCCAAGATTTCCTAAAGTTCAATTTGTGATTATGTCACATTAGGAGGAGATGAAAGGAAGCACCTTCAGAATATTATTCAAAGATGACCTTGTCAAGGGCAAGGAGAGGTAGAACATGTATTGAATTTATTTTAATTAGAAACAAATAATTAGAAATCAAATAAAGTAGAAATGACTTTGCATTGGTTATCATGACCTGGTCATAAAAATGCTGACTCTTAGAATTAGTGGATTCAGCGGACTCTTAGAATTGATTAGGCTGTCACTTCTATCAGAGGGTCACTGGAGGCCAGGGAGAAGGAAGCACTCTTCTTATATTGCCACTTCAGGGGAGGGAGATTCTTGGGGGCTTTGGTGGGCAATAGTGCAGGGTGTATGCAGAGCACTATAAAATATCTGAACCATATTTACAAGTCTGGGGCTGTTGGTCACTGTGGAGTACAGCTGCATCTTTTAAGCTTACAACTCTTAGGTATTCAAACAAACTCAGCAAGCAATCTGAAAGTGGGTGGAAGTGGAGCTCAGGAGAAACACAATTTCACAGTGCTGGTGATTCTGCTGCCTATTGCACTCACTGAGTCTATGCCTGGGAGAAAGAATGAATGGAAGACGTGAATCTGCTTTTCCCTCATTCCTCAAGTGCCTCTTCTTCTTTTCCTTCTTAGTTCTTTTTTAATTTTTTATGTTTATTTATTTTTTGAAGGAGAAAGAGACAGAGCTTGGGGAGGAGGGGCAGAGAGAGAGATGGAGACACAGAATCCAAAGTAGGCTCCAGGCTCTGAGCTGTCAGCACAGAGCCCAACGCGGGGCTCGAACCCATGAACCACGAGATCATGACCTGAGCTTAAGTCAAAAGCTCAACTGACTGAGCCACCCAGCTGCCCCAGCAAGTGCTTCTTTTGGCATGAGTGTGCCACTGGGTGGAGAGGGATTCTAATGTTCAGTGGTTTGCATTCCTTACAAATGTGGCTGCAAACACGACCCAATGACTTCAAATGGAGCTCAGCTGAGGAATCAGTGATTTGTTCTATTGGATTCATGAAGAGATTGTACATCAACCGGGTAATGCCTTTACAACGAATTTTCAAGGATAATTTGGCTATACACAATTTTTACCCTGTGAATGGGCTTGAGGGCCGAAATCCACAGGAGAGGACACCCCGTTGAATTCAGGTATCTCTTTCTTTTGCTCTGAGTCTCAATCCTATGTCTCTGACTCCCCTTCTTGAGCAGAAGCCTTGTGGGGGGAAGCTGAATCAAGTTTCAGGAAGGGTTGTGAAAGACACATTTGTTACCAGCCATGCAGATTTGTGTTTTAAATTTTTTAAGTTTATTTATTTATTTTGAGAGAGCAAGCAGGAGAGGGGCAGAGAGAGGGAGAGAGAGAGAGAGAGAGGGAGAAGGAGAGGGAGAGAGAGAGAGAGAGGGAGAGGGAGGGAGGGAGAAGGAGAGGGAGAGGGAGAGAGGGAGAGAGGGAGAGAGGGAGAGAGGGAGAGAGGGAGAGAGGGAGAGAGGGAGAGAGAGAGAGAATTCCAAGCAGGCTCCACACTATCATTGTATAGCCCTATGTGGGGCTTGAACTCACAAACCGTGAGATCATGACCTGAACTGAAACCAAGAGTCTGATGCTAAACCGACTGAGCCACCCAGGTGCCCCACCGGCCATGTACATTCTAAGGAAGAGAATGTCCTATTTATACAGGGACCCTTTTCTGGGACAAGGGTGGAGTTATGGTGAACATGGGAAGTTGGTACCACTTTCTTCTTTGTTTACTACACATGATAAATGAGAATACTGTTCCCTATAAACCGCTCAATTCAGTTATGAGGCTTGGATTAGGAGGACTGTGGTAGACGGTTCCCACTATAATCGTTTTTCCAGCTAAGTGAAGTGCCTTTAAACAAGGGCTGGCAGTATAAGCCCATTCATTTTTGTGTAGAACTCTTTATGGGAGCTAAAATAAAATTTTAATCCTATTAATAAAAACAAACAACAAATGATAACAGATTTGTCCGGCACTTTGAAAATGTCAAGTTGATTCATAGCTATAGCCTTAATGTAATTCACCCTGGTAGTGTCTGCTTATAATAGTAAAACAAGTTACAGCACCCTGAAATAGATGGTTATGTGGGTCCACATATAACCAGTACCCATGGGGATGGACTGTTGTATCATTGTGTGTAAAATGCAGTCATTTGTTTTGATTATTAAGCACTTTAAAGTTTCTATGTATGGATGCATAAGGAACAATGGTTATTTCTGGGGAGGAAAACCGGGAAGGTTGGGGAATGTTTTAGTTTTTTTTATTATATGCAGGCATGCTAGTTAAAAAAAGCGAGAAAAAAATATGGATGGAGCCAAACTTTCTGTGGTGCTAAGCCACCAGCATAGGGAGGGGAGGCTCAGAAACTGGATGCCAAACAATTAGAGGATTCCTAGAGAAACAGACCCACCCCATCACGGCTGTCAGAGCCCAAAGAAGTTTAAGTGGGCCAGAGAAATGTGATGTCAGGAGGCCTACAATAGTGGGTAACGGGGCTCTGCTCCTGGACTCCACCAACCAGAAGATCTGAGGACCACCACGAGGGAACCCCCTTCTCTTGGCTTTGCCTTTGTCCTGGTTACCAGGAAATGTGGTCCTTGCCCAGAACCGTATTGAAGGACTCGAATTTCTTCATCCCTTTTACCTCCTTTCTTCTTTTCTTGTTCTTTTTTAGATGGAGCGGTTAGCGTCTAATGGGTGCTGTGTCGTTGGGGAGGGAAGCATGGGGTGGAGAAATAAGACGCCCCAGGCAGTCGCTGCACTGAGCGAGCCGGGTGATGCCTGGTTGGGCAGTTCTGTGGGCCAGTCTGCTTTTATTAAGTGCTTCTGGAAGAATAGAATCTCACTCACTTTTCACCTTGATACATTTTTCTTCCTGCCATTTCTGCATGTCTACCTTCACTGAACGGCTATGATAGTAGCTCTATTATGTTTTCAGACTTTTTTTTTTTTTTCTTTTTTTTCAGGACTTCAGGCAGAAATTCAGGCGGCTGCAATTTTGACTTTGGGCTTTTTGATGACTGATTGAACTTGTCTTCAGATTCCATTCTTGGTTTCCCATTTATTCTCTTGGAAGGCTTTGGACGTGTAGGAGAAGAGTGTGAAAGATATGTCTATGTATACTATGGACTGAATTGGGTCCTCCTGTTCCTCTGCGGAACCCTGACTGACACAGGCTCTTACCCTCCCACAGAGACCAGGAGACAGGGGTGCTAGCTCCTTTCCGGATTCTATTCCAAAGGGACGGCTCCCAGGTTCTTGAGAAAGATATTCCTCGGTTGTAAAGCTGGTTGGGAGAAGACCTATATCTTAAAGAGCCAGAAAAAAAAATTACAGCTGCAAGTTTTCCGAAGTCAATGCCCTAAGAAAAGGAGGGTCAAGAAAAGGAGGGCCAGTAGTCATGAAAAAACCTACATAAAGGAGAGTCAAGGGGCGCCTGGGTGGCTCATTCAGTTAAGCCTCCGACTTTGATCAGGTTATGATTTCATGGTTCGTGAGATCAGCCCCCACATCGGGCTCTCTGCTTTCAGAGTGAAGCCTACTTGGGATCCTTTGTTCCCCTCTTTCTGCCCCTCTCCTGCTCTCTCTCTCTCTCTCTTCCTCTCTCAAAAATAAATAAACATTAAAAAATTTTAAAAAAATTAGTCAAGCTGAGGGGAGTAAATCCGTCTTTGTCTTGTGCCTTAAGATTCAGAACTATATCTGGGCACAAATAACTGAGGCATATAATTTTTTAGTATAATATTTCTAAAAGATTTTACACTTAAAATTTTTGTTACATACTGTCATGAACAAGAGCTTACTTTCTCCTTAGCAAGAATAGTTAACCCAAATGAGAGGATAAGAGATTTTATTAACACCCACTGAGAACCAGGCCCTGTTTATAAAACTGACGTGACTGGCTTGCCCTGGGTGTCAGAGTCTCAGTTTGTGGATCAGACAATGTGATAGTGAGTAAGCAGATGAGCTGTGTGGATTGTAGGATACAGTGAATATGAAAACATCTGGCACAGTGTCTAATAGGAGGTGTCCTCAAAACTGTTATTTAAAGTAGAAATTGGACCTGTTCCCATTTCCTGGTCTCAGTCTCCCTGCCTGACAGTACCTCTCCCTTTGGGTGTTGCTGCCAGAGGTTTGTAATCCTGGGCTTTTCCTCTGAGCACCTTCAGATGAGACACTGCTGTTCCTTCTGTGCCGTCAGATCTCCAGAGAGTCCATGTCACCGGGAAGAACTTACGGACAGCTGGCGACCACTGGGAACTTGTGGGCAGGGTGGGGGTGAGGGGACACGTGAGGGAGTAAAGATTTGATGGGACAGTGGGAGGTGTGAAGGTCAAAGTTGCGAGGAGTAGGACTTAGGACAACAGGAATGACATCAGCCACCCCTCCAATGCACAGAGAGCTGAGCTGCTGGTCTGATGGTGGGGGGTGAGGCTGAATCTTCCCATGCCGGGCTCTGGGGGACCAGATGCTGCTGGAATCACAGAGGGAGAGTCCTCTGACTATACAGGTTTGCACAGTGATTAGAAGCAGGGGCTCCTGGGAGTCTGGTTGGAAGTCTGGTCATTTGCATTGACCCTAGCAGCTGGCTGTGTGACTCTGGGCATATTACTGAGCCTTAGTCTCACTGCTGAAAGAAAGATAAACATATATATCTCGCTTGTGGGAGTTAAATAGGGTGTGTGTAAAGTCCTGAGCACAGTGGCAGGGCCAAAACCAAACTACTAAGAGTGGGGACAGAAGCAGGAAAGCCCAGCTCTCCCCTTCAGGTTTTCAATGGTTTCCTGGCCAAACCCTATGCTGCCTCTGCTTCTAGGCTCTGGGCTAAGAATAAAGCTCATTAAAGCAAATTCTCCTGTGAGGAGGGGGAGCTAGAGCGTTTTGAGCCAGCCAGTTGACAGTGTTATGAGAAAGCAGGAAGTGTCGCCTGCGCAGCCAAGGACTGGCAGAGAGTTTGTTTTGCACCTCTTGATTATGCATTTTCTGTGATCCAGAAATTGCCTAAATGTTTTAATTATGTTCCTTTCATTGTATTTTAATGAGCTAATGAATTCTTTTCACCCACTTTTTTCTCTACAACAGGCCAATAATTATAACACCCAGAAAATCATTTTAAATTGCCAGGAATCAAAATTCAATGGAGCTCTTTCTTGGGTAGCAAGATGAATGTGCTAATTTTGTTAGCTAACAGGCATCTGTGAACCCCCTACAGTGCATAGAGCCCCTGTGCAGGATGGGAGGGAAGTGAGCTACAAAAGAACCAGAAGTCTACCTTAGCCTTAGTTTGATTTTAGAATGAAAATAAATAATCTCCTCTAGTCTCATTTGTTCGTTTGCGTACTTCCTCGGTAACCACTGGTAGAGCACATACCGCATGCCAGGCATGGAGCCATGCATGTTGTATTTGGATGCTACTGGAGCACAAAATGTGAGACCAGGATTAGAAAGAGAAGAGCTTACGGAAAATGGGACCAGATCACAGAGACTTTATCTAGAATTAGGTGGAAGGGAACCATTAATGGTTTTCAACAGAAATGATAGGGTCAGCTTTGCGTGTAACATAAGTGACTCTGGCTGTAGTGAGGAAAATGGGCTAGAGAAAGAGGTATTGGTTATGATGAGACTATTGTAGTTTTGCAGGAGAAAATGAAGGCAGTGGAAGTAGGGACAGACAATGGACACCTGAGGGTATCTCTTTTCCTTCTTCCCCCTTTCCAAGAGACTTTGATTTTACCTGGGATCTATTTGGTTCTGGGGAAGCTGACTCCCCCTGGGGCTCCATGGGGTTAGAGCATGTGATTTTAGTTAAGCTAATCAATCCCACTGAGTGATGGTGTGTAATGATGAGTGTAGACAAGTCACATGCATTACCTACAGAGCTGGGGGTTGGCTTAGAGGTGAACATGATACTTAAAGGAGTCCAAATACAGTAAATCTCAACTTTTCTGGGGATTCTGTGACCAGAGCCTCCTGCTCTAGAAAGTGTGGTACAGGGATACAAGATGGGATGCACCAGAGATTTGGAAGACAAAAGAGAAGAGGCCATTACTTCCCAGAGCCAAATGCAGGCAGATGTAGGAGAAATGTGAGGTTCAAAACAGCCTCCAGGAGAGCTCTTTAGAGCTACTTACTAGGGCCAAAAGAGCCAAAATGACCACTGAGAACATCTGTGGTGGCTTATCTGAACTTCACCACCCATAGCCATTCTAAGATTCGTTATTTCCTATATTTAAGCCCTTTATTTTTGACATACACAAAGTGGTTTCTTTTTTCCTATCCAAAGCCTGATACAAGATGGTAGTTAAATGGATGAGGGAAATTGACATTGCTTGTGGAAATTATCTCCAGTTGCAAGGAGATATGGTTACATGTGAAATGTCAAGAAATACCAATATTTGGGGGTCAGTAGAGGAAGATCAAAAAGGAGACCAAGAAGGAACTGTCTGATATGAAGAAAGAGATCCAGTTAAGTACGATGTCATGGAAACTGAAGCATTAAGTTTCAAAGAGGAGCAGAAATTGCCCAAGTAAAGTAAGAGGACTTGGCAAGATAAGGGCTAAAATGTGGTCAGTAGATCTGGTGGATATAAGGGCAAGTAGGACCTCAGTCAGAATAGTTTCAGTTGAGTGGTAAAAGATGAAGCCATATTTTAGGGTCAACTGGGAGAACTAGCCAGTCAATTCAGTCATATGAAATGATAGCATGAGTCTTGGCCTGCTGGTACTTTTTTTTTTTTTTTTTAACATTTATTTATTTTTGAGACACAGAGAGAGAGACGGAGTGTGAGCGGGCAAGGGCAGAGAGCAGGCTCCAGGCTCTGAACTGTCAGCAAAGAGCCCGATGTGGGGCTCCGACTCATGTATCATGAGATTATGACTTGAGCTGCAGCTGGATGCCCAACCGACTGAGCCACCCAGGTACCCTGGCCTTTTTTTTTTTTTTAAACAGCTGGTACTTTTTAAACACATTTCTACACTGGGAAATTTACCCCATATATTTCAGGGTCTCAAGGTAGAAACTACACAGTCACTTATCCAGCTTTCCTTGCTACTATAGAAAAGACATGTAATTTGGGGTCCTTTAACCAAAGGCATCCATTTGAGATTTCGACTCAAAAGATCTGATCTGAGGAAGGAAGCAGAGTGCAACTCTGGTAAAGGTAGAGGTCCCCATTGAAAATATTTATGATACTATTTCTTAAGAGCCTTCAGATAGCCTCACCTATTGATCCAGTAATCTCACTACTCAAAATTGGAACTAATTATTAGAAGCCAAAAACCTTATTTACAAAGTTGATAACTGCAGCATCTTTTATCTATAAAAGGAAAAAATGGAAAAGAACTAAATATCCATTCTTACTGGAGTGGTTGAGTAAACCATGATACATCTACTTGATGGAATACTTTTCAATTGTAGCTTTCACATTAGTGCTTATCACACAGTAGGATTTATTAAAAGAATATGTTATTAAAATGAAGAGTATGGAAAAACTTTTATGGTTTGTTGTGATAACGTTAAGACAAAGTGAAAATCTGTATATATGGTTACAGTGATGAAAAGTAAGAATACATGGGTACCTGGATTCTAAATGAACTGAACTCAAAACTCAAAGTGAAAATATTTGAGGTAGAGAAAGGGTACTTTTTTGCCTTTACTCTTTAATCATTCCTATGTTTGTTACTTATACCAAAATAGGTTAACTTTAAAAATGCAAAAAAAAAAAAAAAGTCAAATAAGTTTGGGCTGATTCCTGCTTTGCTCTAGGCTACGACTGTCCTCACGTCATCCTTCCATCTTTAGTGATCCCATCAACAGGCTTCAAAAGGGAAGTTTCTATTGATTAGCCCACCAACTCAGGGAAATTATGACTCATGTTTCAGGAAGTTGGCTGCTTCTGTGACACTGCAATTCACCAACACTTTCTTGGGAAACTCCCACCTGCACGCACCTTCAGAGAGAAATGTGAAAGAACATCTACGAGGAGGAGGGGCGCCTGGGTGGCTTAGTCGGTTAAGCGTCCGACTTTCGCTTAGGTCATGATCTCGCGGTTTGTGGGTTCGAGCCCCGCGTCGGGCTCTGTGCTAACTGCCAGCTCAGAGCCTGGAGCCTGTTTCAGTCTGTGACTCCCTCTCTCTCTGACCCTCCCCTGCTCACGCTGTCTCTCTCTCCTAGAAATAAATAAAACATTAAAAAAAAAATCTACGAGGTGGAAATCTGTACTTGGAATCATGCTCTGCCTCTTGACAGTTTTAACTGGGCATCTGAGGGGCAGCGGGATCTGGGAAAGAGAAGAGGCTTGGAGCCTGTATCAACTGGGTTGTGTTCAAGTTTGTGCAAGGGTACATCTTATTAGAGTAGCTTACATATTTTTAGACACTTATTTTCCTGACTTAACAAGAAGTCTGGACAGTCCTGAATGGGTTGGTGGCTGAGAAGGTCTGCCATCTAGGCTTTTTCCAGCCTTCATTCTGTGTGTGGCTTTTATGGTCCTTGTTTTAAAAAGGTTGCAGCATGTCTATGTTCCTGCTAAAAGGAAGATAAAGTACCTGCAGACTTTTGTTTACATCTTCTTGGACAGAACTGTGTCACTGAATCACCCCTAGCTTTAAGGAATGCTGGGAAATTGTTTTTTATTCTGTTTCAGGTTCTCTATTTTCCCTAATTGAAAAGACAGATTCAGTGAACTTGCTCATACGGTGGTTGTGTGGGTCCAATGAGTGAGTGTCAGGAAAGCACCTACCCAGCACCAGGAGCATGGGACATGTTTAGGATAAACCTGATGAGGCTGGGACCCCCAAGGAGCCAAGGGGTAGAGTCGCATTCAAATGTGATGCATATGTGATTTCTAAACTGATGAAGAATAATATGTATATGTTTTTACTTAAAAAAAAATTAAAATAGCTGAGAGACAAAGAGTCCTATTTGACTACTTGACTATCAGTCATAATGAAGCCAGGGGCGCTGGGGTGGCTGAGCTGGTTGAGCGTCAGACTCTTGATTTCAGCTCAGGTCATGATCTCACACTCATGAGATTCAGCGCCATGTCAGGCTCCGCGTGCTGGGCATGGAGCCTCCTTATGATTCTCTCTCTCTCTCTCTCTCTCTCTCTCTCCCCCTCTGCCCTGCCCCCCAAAGACCCTAGAATTAAACCAATAGTCCCTTACCCTCCACACTTTCCTCAGTTTTCAGGGGTGATTCCTTGGAAGCAATCACTATGAAGTCTTTTGGGAGTGTATATTCTGGAATCTATTATTTCTAAATAGCATGTTCCTATTGACACCTATTGATATCAGTATTGGATATCCACTGAGACCTATTGATATTTCAATGCTAGTATCTATTAAAAAACTACTATGATGAGTGAGAATTTGCTGTCTCATGCTCTACCCCCACCACACACATTTCCCTGACCCCCATATACTGGTCATCATTTTGGTTAAATCATTATTCAGTGTTTACCTTATCATTCAGAGCTGACTCATGTAGTTCCTGCAATGACTAAACTTTATTTTACCTGAAGTTACCAGTTGCTTCATTTAATTTTTTTTTTTTTGCTGAGTACCTACTATCAATCATTCGTGTCAAACTTTGCACTAGAAGAGCAAACCCCATCTCTGCATGTTAAAACACACCCAGTGTCATTTTCTCCTTTTGGAGCCCTCTGTCATTCTGTTTGAACCTAGGCTTCTGCATAGTGTTCATTCTGGGATTTTCCTTCCCTACTGGCCTGGGAATTTTATTCCATACTCTGCTGATAGAGCACCCGTCTTCTGGGTGCATCGTCTTTCCCACTCCTGGATTGTTGCTTCATTTTGGTGTCATATGTCTTGCATTGATTTCCTGAGAAAGAGCTGTTGTGAGGTAAATTATTTGAGACCTCACATATCTGGAAATGTTTCTTTTCCTATCACTGTTCACAATTTATACTTTAGCTGCATAAAGAAATGCAGTGTACATCTCGTTCCTGAAGACTCTGAAAGCGTTGCTCCACTGTCCTTTCCATTCTCCTCTGTGTTCCAGCTTCTTAACGGTGACTGAGAAATCTGATAAAATTCTGATTACTGATCCTTTCAGGTGACTATTTTTCCCTTGCTGAGAAATCTTAAATCTTCTGTTTACCCTAAGAGTTATAAACTTAAAAAAATCTGATGTTCCTTTCTATAGGCTTCCTTTTTTACAGAGATGGAATCTTCTTGCACATTAATTGTGAGTGTGGGTTGCGGTAAATTTTCTTTTGCTTCATGTTTTATCTCTTCATTACACTCATTTCTGTTTAATATGTCTTTCATGTGGAGGATTTTCTTAAACGTCTTTTGATTTTTGGCTGTCATTTCATGTTTAAGATTGATGTTCTGCTCCAGGAGCAGTGCACATGCGTGCATGCATGGGGTTAAGTGGCTGGCTTTACTACAGGTTTATCAAGCAAAGACTTGCTGTTTTGTTGAGGATCCTCAAATATCAGTTAAACACATTCTGCTCTGTAAGAGGAACAAAGAAAAGTAACTCAAGTCCCCCTATGCAGACTTTGAACCATTCTCTTCTTCCCTGTGCCAGCCATATTTCAGAAGTTTTTGGAACCTCCAATCTATGAGACTGTGGGAGTTCTGTATCATGAATTCTATTGTTTCTTGGTTTTGCTGCTCATGCAGTTAGCTTTCTACTCCATGATTTGCCAAAACAGTTGCCCCATATCCATATGTCTCTAAGCTCTGAACCTGCTATCTTTGTCTGCTGTTTCTTGCATGTTATTTTTTTTCTTTTGTCCTCATGGGTGTATGTCTTTATCCCTTTTTTGGAATGTAGTTGTGGTTTAGGAAAGAGAGGAGGTAAATGTGAATAATTAATCTGTAAACATTTTAAACAGCAAGCCCAAAGTGTAGGCCTTTCTTAGGTCTCCTTTATTATCCAATTATCTACGTTTACACCTTGGCTTTGATTTCAGTAGAGGCTTAATAGTTCACAGGGCTCTAAAGCAGCAATAGACAAATTTTAGACAAGAAAAGCAAATACTGGTTTTTCCATTTCCAGTTAATATAGCAGCACCAAAGAATGAGAGCCTAGCTTTTCAAATAAAACACTTCTCACAGAATGGCTGCTCTTCAGTTTTTACACAGGAATGTTTCTGGATATTAACCAGCAAGGATTTATTGAGTGCCTAACGCTGGTTTAGACCAGCAGTGTTGTTAAGGAGGCGTAGATGTAAAAGAACTTGGTCTCAAGTCTCAAGGAGCTTGGTGTTTAGCAAAGGAGACAATAATACATTTGAAATGACAAACTGTACTTGGTGGGTTGGAAAATATATAAGACATTTTTTACATTAAAAAAAAAACAACAACACTCCAGAAGTGTTTGACTGAGAAAAATATGGGCTGTGGATTAAATCCAAATTGAGAAATATTTACTGATGTTTGCTATCTTTAATTAGGCTAATACAGTTTATGAGTGAAGACTATAAAGAGACACTTTCTCTCATGTTTTCCCCACATCTGTTTCATGTAGGTCATTTCTGTCCCACAGAAAGACAATACAAGCCATGTGTGTAATTTGAAACTTTCTAAGACCCACATTAACAAAAACTAAAATATCACTCTCACTACTTTCATTCATTATAGTACTGGAAGTCCTAGCTGCAGCAATCAGACAATGAAAAGAAACAGGATGCATCCAAGTTGGTAAGGAAGAAGTAAAACTTTCACCATTTGCAGGTGACATGATACTATCTATACATTACCTTAAAGATTCCACGAAAAAGCTACTAGAATTAATATATGAATTAAGTAGAATTACAGGATACAAAATCAATATACAGAAATCAACTGCATTTCTATATACTAATAATGAAGCAATAGAAAGATAAATTAAGAAGACAATCCCATTTACACCAAAGACAATAAAATATCTAGGAATAGACTTAATCAAGGAGGTGAAAGACCTGTACTCTGAAAACTCTAAAACACTGATGAAATAAATTGAAAATGAGATAAACCAATAGAAAGATATTCCATGCTCATGGATTAGAATATTGTTAAAATAGCCACACTGCCCAAAGCAATCTACAGATTTAATGCAATCCCTATTAAAATACCAACAGCATTTTTCATAGAACTAACAATCTTAAAATTTGTATGGAACCTCAAAAGACCCTGAATAGCCAAAGTAATCTTGAAATGAACAAAACCGGAGGTATTACAGTCCCAGGTTTCAAGATATACTACAACACTGTAGAATCAAAATAGTAGGGCATAAAAATAGACACATAGATTAATGGAACAGAGTAGAGAGTCCAGAAAAAAATCCACAATTATATGGTCAGTTAATATTCAACAATAGAGTCAAGAATAAACAATGGAAAAAAGCCTCTTCAACAAATAGTATAGGAAAAACTGGAAAGCTACATGCAAAATAATGAAGCTGGACCACTTTCTAACACCATTCACAAAAATAAACTCAAAATGGATTAAGAGCCTAACTATGAGAACTGAAACCATAAAAATTCTAGAAGACAGCACTGGCAGTAATTTTTCTGACATAAGCCATAACAACATTTTTTCTAGATATGTCCCCTGAGGCAAGGGAAACAAACCCAAAAATAAACTATTGAAACTACGTCAAAATAAAAAGGTTCTGCAGAGCAAAGAAACAATCAATAAAACTGAAAGACAACCTACTGAATGGGAGAAGATATTTGCAAATGGCTTAAATGATAAAGAGCTAGTAACCAAAATATATAAAGAATTTATGCAAATCAACACACAAATAAACAAATAATCCAATTAAAAAATAGGCAGAAGATATGAAAAGACTTTTCTCCAAGGAAGATATACAGATGGCCAACAGACACATGAAAAGATGCTCAACATCACTTATCATCAGGGAAATGCAAATCAAGCTACAATGAGATATCACCTCACACTTGTCAGAATGGCTACCATAAAAAAAAAAAAACCAACAACAACACAATAAACAAGCATTGGTGAGGATATAGAGGAAAAGGAACCCTTGTGCACTATTGGTAGGAATGCAAAATGATGCAGCCACCGTGGAAAATAGTATGGAAGTGTCTCAAAAAATTAAAAATAGAACTACCATATGATCCAGTAATTCCACCACCAGATAGTTACTAAAAGAAAATGAAAACTCTACTTTGAAAAGATATATGTACCTCTATGTTTATGAAAGCATTATTTACAATAGCCAAATTATGGAAGTAGCCCAAGCGTCCACTGCTAGATAAATAGATGAAGAAGATGTGGTATATATACACAAAGGAATATTACCCAGCCGTAAAAAAGAATGAAATTTGCCACCTGCAACAACACAGATGGATCTAGAGAGTATAATGCTAATACTAAGAAATAATTCAGAGAGAGGGACAAACATTATATGATTTACTCATATGTGGAATTTAAGAAACAAAAAATAAAGAGACAAACCAAGAAACAGACTCTTAACTATAGAGAACAAACTATAGAGAGGGGAGGTGGGTGGGACGATGGGTGAAATGGGTAAAGGGGATTAAGAGTGCACTTACCATGATGAGCACTGAGTAATGCATAGAATTGTTGAATTACTATAATGTACACCTGAAACTAATATAACACTGTATGTTAACTATACTGGAATTAAATTTTAAAAAGAAAAAAAAATAACAAAGGAATTCTATGCCTGTACTGCAATGAATCAGATTTTTCAATACACCATTATGTGGAGGAAAAATAAAACTAAAATAAATACATGATTAATTTTAAAAATGTGTTACTGAATCCTTATATCTAAAATATTATAATTTTAACATGTAATCAATATAGAAATTAATGAGATTTTTACATTTTTCCTTTAAAATCTAGTGTATATGTACAGTACATGTCCATTCAGATGCTAAATTTTTATCAGAAATACTTGCTTTATATTTAAGATTTTTCAATACAAAGATTTTATACTTACTTTGTATTAAAAAAGTAAATTCACATACTACACACTCATTTTTTCCCTAATAATTGTGTTGAGGATAGTTTCTTTTTTTAAAAAATTTTTTAATCTTTTATTTATTTTTGAGAGAGAGAGAGAGAGAGAGACAGTGTGAGCAGGGGAGGGTCAGAGAGAGGGAGATACAGAATCTGAAGACAGGCTCCAGGCTCTGAGCTTGCTGTCAGCACAGAGCCCAGTGTGGGAGTTGAACCCATGAACTGTGAGATCATGACCTGAGCCGAAGTCAGATGCTTAACCGACTGAGCTACCCAGGTACCCCAAGGATAAGTTTCAAAATTAAATAAAAATTTAAAAACAGCTCCTCAGTTGGATTAGCCATATTTGAAGTGCTTAAAAGCCCTGATGAAGTGCTCAATAACCATGTGTAGCTACTGACTACCATAATGGACAACTCAGGTCAAGGTTATAAGGTCATGCTTAGGAAGCTAATATTTGATTTTTTATTATGTGGATCTAAAAAGAACTTGTGGTTTTGTGTAAAAGTGGCTTTCACAGGTAACTCAAAAATACTCATTAAATTATAAAATATATACAAAAAAGCAAATACCTCAATGAATGTTCACAAAACAAACACATACATGTAACCAGGACCTAGACCAAGAACAGAACATTCCCAGCATTCCACAAGACAGGGATCAAGATTCATATTTTTCCCACAATATAAATATCCAATTGACTCAGCACAGTTTATTAGAAGATAATCCTTTCCCCCACTCTATTGCCATCATTTTTATGATGAATCAAATACCTGTGCATGTGAGGGTCTGTTTTTGGACATTCTATTCTATTCCATTGGTCTGTTTGCTTATTCTTGTGGAAATAACTCACTGCCTTTGGTCACTAAAGATTTTTAAAAAATTTTTAAAGTGTTTTATTTATTTCTGAGAGAGAGAGAGAACGAGAGAGCGTGAGCATGAGCAGGGGAGGGTCAGAGAAGAGGGAGACACAGAATCTGAAACAGGCTCCAGGCTCTGAGCTGGCTGTCAGCACAGAGCCCGACATGGGGTTCGAACCCACGAACCGTGAGATCATGACCTGAGCCGAAGTTGACCGCCCAACTGAGTGAGCCACCCAGGCACTCCATATAATAAGACTTTCTGGTAGTAGAAGCTCTCAGACTTTCTTCTTTTCAAGATTTCTCCTAATTTTACTTCTACAAATTTTATATACAAATGTCCACCAAGTTTTTTAAAGACATAAAAAGAAAATACTTGACTAAAAACAAACAAACAAGTAAACAAAAAGAAATAATTCCCCAAAGCATCCAGACAGTGAAGTTCTCTATCATGGGATTTTAAATTATCCCATATTTAAATTATCCCATGTTTTTAAAATATCCCATTTTTAAAAATATCTCATAATTATTATTATCTTTAATATGTACAAAGATACAAAAGATAGAGGAAAAGAGGAAATTATAAATATTCTATTTCAAATGGAAATCTGTACAACAGGAAATATAATTATGGAAATTAAGATGTCAATGGATAGGTTTAATAGGATATGTTTAGCAGCTACAGAAAAAAAAATTAGTGAACTGAAAGATCAGAAGTAAATATGCAGACTAAAGAAAAATGAAACAAAAGAATAGAAAATCCCAAAAAATAGATGCAAGGCAGATAGAGTATAATAAAATATTCTAGTAGGTGTATAGTTGTAGTTGCAGATGAAGAAATGAAAAAACTAAAGCAGAAGCAACAAACAGAGAGGTAAGGACTGGATTTTTTCCACGTCTAATTATAGACATCAAGTCACAGATCCAGGAACCACTATGAACTTAAATGGGATAATAACAAAGAAAATCAAACCTGCACACATTGTAAAATTGGTGAAAAGCAAAGACAAAAAGAAAAAAAAAATCCTCAAAGCATCAAGAGAAGAAAGATATATTATCTTCAAGGGAATTATAGCTAATGTGTTGTTAAAAAGAGTGGAAGTTGAAATAATTATGCGTCAATGTTTTGAAAGAGAAGTAACCCAGATTCTACAAAAAAAATCAAGAAAGCACAAATTGACAAAAACTGTCATCAGTGGACCTGGAAGAAATAACAAAGGATGTTCTTAAGGTAGAAGGAAAGTGATGACGGAGAAAGCAAAGACGTGCAGGAAGAAATAAAGAATACTGGAAAGAAAAACATGAGTAAATATGAATGTACGTTGACTGCACAGAAATGGGAAAAATGAGAGAGAATTTAAAAACACAACAAAAATGATAAAAGGTGAGAGAGGTCTTTGAATTGTCTGAAAAATGGTAAAAAATATATACCAATTTATATTATACTACAATATGTCAAAATACTGGTTATAATCTCTGGAATAATCACTAAAAAATACCAAAATAGGAGCGCCTGGATTGCTCAGTAGGTTAAGCGTCTGACTCTTGGGTTTGGCTCAGGTCATGATCTTGTGGTTTGTGAGATAGCATCTGGCATTGAGTTCCATGCTCACAGCATGAAGCCTGCTTGGGATTCTCTCTCTCTCTCTCTCTCTCTCTCTCTCTCTCTCTCTCTTCCCCCAAATAAATAAACTTAAAAAAAAAAAAAGAATAGTAAAATAAAGCATAGTAAGCAAGTTGATGGAAGGAGAGATAAATTAAAAAGAAAACAAACAAACAAACTTACTGCAGGGGCACTTGGGTGGCTCAGGTGGTTAAATAGCTGACTTCAGCTCAGGTCTCCCTGACAGCTCAGAGCCTGGAGCCTGCTTCAGCTTCTTTGTCACCCTCTCTCTCTCTGTCCTTCCCCTACTTTTTCTCTCTTTCTCTCTCTCTCTCAAAAATAAACATTAAAAAATAAAAACTTAGTGCAAAAGAAAACAAAAAGACAAATATAATTGTAAAGGAGATGAAGAAATAGAAAGCAAATAATAAGATGTTTAAGTCCAAATACTTCAGTAGTTCTATTAAATGCAAATGAATACTTCAATTAAAAACTAAGTCTGTCAGAACAGATAAAAGTAACAAAATCCAACTTTATTCTGCTTATGGGAGAACATTCTAAGTAAAATCATACAGAAATGTTGAGGATAAAAAATTAGAAAAAGAGATATCACGTAAACCAAAAGAACACTGATATACTAACATCATTGAAACTGTTTTTTAAGGCAGGAAGCACTACATGAGATAAAAAGAGACATTTAGTACTGATAAAGGAATCAATCCAATCCTCCCATCTTGGGGCAGCAAGACATCTATCATATATTGACACAAGGCTTTCTTAAGAAAAGTGACTGAATGGAACTGATAGGTGACTAACAGTGCACTGAGCACCTCTAATGTCCCAGGCACAAAGCTGGGAGTTTTTACACTGTTGCCTTCTGAACTGAGTGCTGCCATAGTCACCTTGTGAATGAAGAAACTGAGGCTCAGAAAGAATGGTAGACACTTTTCACAAGTTCACACCACTAGTTTCTGGAAGAGTTAGAATTTAAATGCAGGTCCATCTGATCCCAAAGTTTTTTGTCTTTTCATTATTTGATATTGATAAAAGCAATGGTGGAAATGTTAGGGCTTCTGTTACAGGCTCTCTCTTCTCATGTCAGCTAAGAGATAAATTATGCTTCGATTCTATGACTCGTTCATCTATTTGAGAAAGTACGTTGGTTTATATTTTTTCTGTCCACAGGGCAGACTTCATTCCTAGTCCTTTCTGCTTCTAAGTTTTGTTGTATGTATGGATATGATCCTGATGTAAGAAAGCTTGCTTCCAAGGAACAAGAAATGTCTAAATTTTTCTATCAAATGATGATGTGTTAGCAGAAATGTTCCCAGGTGGGTTAAATTTGGGAAACTAAAAGCCTTCATCATGATGACTGGCAAGGCGGCCCTAACTGGATCACTGAGCAGCAGATGGTAGAGGCCTAGGCCCTTACCTTCAACAGGGGACAGAACTGCCTCATGTACGAATAACGACAACATGCCATCTGCCTGCCTGACAGCCACAACTCAGAGTGAGACCCCTCTTGGAATTCTGCCTGCTTAGTCAAACACTTTCCTAACAAGTAAGCGTATACCCTGACTCCCCAAGAAGAGAAGACAGGTGTCAAAATATCCTTGCTCTGTTCTTTATTAAAAAGTCTCAATTTTGAAAATAATACGTCTTTCCTGATTATAAGATTGGGATGTGCTTGTTAAAGAGAGTCAGAATATAGTGTACCTATAAATCCCCAAATTACTGTGGTTAATATTTTGATGAATATTCTTCTAAATATTTATCTATATCTATATCTTGCTAGCTAAACACTCATCTATCTACATATTTGATAAAATGCAATGCTATTCTTCATAGTTTAAAATTTTTTTTTAAATTTTTTAAATGTTATTTATTTATTTATTTCTGAGAGAGAGAGAGAGAGAGAGAGAGAGAGAGAGAGACACCGTGAGCAGGGGAGGGTCAGAGAGAGAGGGAGGCACAGAATCGGAAGCAGGCTCCACGCTCTGAGCGAGCTCTCAGTACAGAGCCCGATGCGAGGCTTGAATCCACAAACTGTGAGATCATGACCTGAGCCAAAGTCAAACGTTTAACCGACAGAGCCACCCAGGTACCCCTGAAAAAATTTTTAATCTTTATTTATTTTTGAGAGAGAGAGAGAGACAGAGTGCGAGTTGGGGAGGAACAGAGGGAGAGGGAGACACAGAATCCAAAGCAGACTCCAGGCTCTTAACTGTCAGCACAGAGGCACGAACTCATGAACAACAAGATCATGACCTGAGCTGAAGTGAGATGCTTAACTGACTGAGCTATCCAGACACCTCTTTAATGGTGAGGGTTTAAAAAAATTTTTTTTAACATTTATTTATTTTTGAGAGATAGAGCACAAGCAGGGGAGGGGCAGAGAGAGAGAGAGAGAGAGAGAGAGGGAGAAACAGAATCCACAGCAGGCTCCAGGTGATGAGCCGGCAGGACAGAGCCTGATACAGGGCTTGAACCCACAAGCCGTGAGATCAAGACCTGAGCTGAAGATGGGAGCTCAACCGACTGAGCCACTCAGGTGCCCCCATAGTGAGTTTTAAGCCTGTTTTTCCACTTAAAACACTGTCATCATTTTTCTAAGTTTATATAGATTTATAGGGACAAAGGATTATAGGGTATTGGTAAGAGTATAAGTAAATGATAGACTATTACTCTAAGTTAATTAAGAAAGGAAAAAGGAAGCAGATAATGAATTGGGGGAAATCAAAAGGATTAATGGACAGAAGGATTAAGATCACATAGGGGTTAAAGAATGGTCAAAGTGGGAATCATTGTTAAAGCAAAAGAAAGTGGACAGATGGTGGGATGCATGGTTAATGAAGGAGTGGTAAAATAGTTTTTAGGCAACAGAGTCTCATGGCCATGGGGCCGGGTCTCTGAAATCACTGAAGATGAGAAAATCAGGAAATGGGACAGCAGGATGGGATGTCCAAGTGGTAATTAGACTCAGTCAGGATTCTGGAAAGACTTGATCTGGGGAGAAAGGCACTGACCCAGGTGTAATATTATATTACATTAATCATATATTATAATATATTATATTATATTATATTATATTATATTATATTATATATTATATTATATTATATTATATTATATTATATTATATTATATTATATTATATTATATTTATTATATTAACAGGAGATAAATAGCCAAACACTATCCTTATGCAACTTTACTCAACAATGAAAAAGCACCAACTATTTAGCTCATGTTGTGGAATTCTCATCAGGCTCATGGACTGACCAGCTTGTAGAAGAAAGAATACGCCACTATTGGCCTGACAGAAGCAGTGTGGTATGGATAATAGTGGACTTTGAAGTAAGACAAAACTGAATGTGAATGTTGAAGAGATTAGGTAATTTACCTCATGTCTTTGAGCCTGAATTTCCAAGTCCCTAGAATGGGATCCTTTTTTCTTTTCTTTTCTTCTTTTCTTTTTTCTTGAGAAAGACTGAGAGAGAGACAGAGAGAGAGAGAGAGAGAGAAAGAGAGGGAGCAAGGGACAGAGGGAAAGAGGGAGAGAGGGAGAGAGAGAGATATTCTTAAGCAGGCTCCATGCTCAGCATGGAGCCCAACTTTGGGCTTGATCTCACAACTGTCAGATCAGGATCTGAGCTGAAATCGAGAGCCCAAAGCTGAATTAAGCGACTCACACAGGCACCCCCTAGAATGGGATTAAAATTTTTTTTTAATGTTTATTTATTTATTTTTTTGAGAGAGAGAGGGAGAAGAAGAAAGAGAGGGAGACAGAGGATCTCAAGCAGGCCCTGTGCTAACAACAGTCAGCCAGATGCAGGGCTCAAACTCATGAACCATGAGATCATGACCTGAGCCGAAAGAAGATGCTCTAGTGACTGAGCCACCCAGCTGCTCCTAGAATGGGGTTCTTAAGGCCAATTTACAGAGGTGCTGTTAGGAAGAAAGCAGATGAAAGAAGTGACATTAGGATCACAGTGCCTGGAATTTCAAGAAATTGAAATTCTTCCCCTGTGAGGAGTCCTATCTAGGGATATGCCAGTTTTGAGGGGAAAACCTGTAAGCTATCCTTTGGGTTTTGGTGGAAAAATGGTTTTCTAGATTATAATTTTGTGCAAAAAGACAAGCAAATGAATAGTTTGACAAAGGTGTCAAGATGCCTCGCTTCCTAAATTTCTTTATAATATGGAAATTTAATTCCATTCTGTGGTGATTACAATTCAGTCTCTGGAGATAATTGCACCTAATTGTCATCTTGTTATGAATAACTCTGTAGAGAGAAAAGCAGCTAAACAATGAGGTTGATTACCTGAGGTTTACAGCATTCACAGAAATGACAAAAATAGGCCAGAGCCTTTGGCTGAATATTGATTAATCAAGGAAATCCAAGATTTCTTTGAGATTCAAGAAGTGTACTCTTCTTCTAGCTCAAGTGAGGCCTCGACACGTTAGTGACAATTGTAAGTGCTGGAGGGTAGAAAATCTTATTTTTACTCATTAGTGATGTTTAAATACCAGCTATTGCGTGTCTAGGATGTGCCAGAATATTTCCAAGCATTGACAGATTGTCACAGACACTCTCTGGATGAGACATGGATTCCCATTTTGCAGATGAGAAAGCTGAGGTTGGGGGATTTGAGGGAGATCTGAAGTGACTCGCTCAAGGCTTGTCATGTAGTAAATGGCACAACCAGAATTTAAACTCACATCTATCTTTAAAGCCCAGGTCTACACACTAGGTCGCCCTGCATCCAGGCAAAGCTCTGGATGGCAAAGTGTTATGTTTCTGGATTTAATTTTTTTTTAATTTAAGAGACAGTGTGTGGGGGAGGGGCAGAGGGAGAGAGAGAGACAATCCCATGCTAAGTGTGAAGCCTGACTTGAGGCTTGATCCCACCACCCTGGGATCATGATCTGAGCTGAAATCAAGAGTCGGACGCTCAACTGACAGAACTGCCTGGGCACCCTAGATTTTTTTTTTCAAATAGTTTATTGTCAAATTAGTTTCCACATAACACCCAGTGCTCATCCCCACAAGTGCCCTCCTCCATGCCCATCCCCCCTCCCCCCCACATCCATCAGTCCTCAGTTTTTGTCAGCATTCAAGAGTCTCTCATGGTTTGCCTCTCTCCCTTTCCCCCACCATTTCCGCCCTTCTTCTCCCCCTTTTCCTCCGTCAAGTTCCTCCTAATCCTCCTATACGTGCAAACACATGATATTTGTCCTTCTCTGCCTGACTTATTTCACTCAGCATAACACCCTCAAGGTCCATCCAAGTTGCTACACATGGCCAGATTTCATTATTTCTCATTGCCATGTAGAATTCCATGGTATAGATAAACCACATCTTCTTGATCCATACGTCCGTTGATGGACACTTAGGCTCTTTCCATGTTTTAGCTAATGTGGAGAGTGCTGCTATAAACTTGAATTTTTCTTTTATACCTTCCTTTACATGTCTGGAAACAGAGTCTCAGAGAGGTTAGTAAATTGGCTATGGTAACACAGCTAGTTAATGGTGCATGCAGGATTCAAAGAAGGCAGTATGCTTCTAGCACATGCTGTGTGTAAAGATGATTTGGGGCACCAAAGCGCATTTGCCTGAAAATCTCTCATTTTTGTCATAGTGTCTAAAGCCATTACTGTTAGAAGAATCAAAACTTTGGAAGACCAAATACTCAACACCGGTGCATCCAGTGCCCATGTGGGTGCCAGGGAGGAGAGAAAGAATGTGGACTCCTTACCTTGAAAAAGTTTGTCATTTCATTGGAGAGGCTTGACTAGCCCCACGAAGGGTCTAGTAAGAAATGCTTGGGGGGACGAATTGCTTCCATAAGTTTGGTATGCTGTTTCCTTGCATTTAGGGAGTGGGCATTCTTGCTGTTTAATGAACATTTCATTTCTTTCTGAAGCCTTGTGTGGGCCAGAGGCAAAGAACTTGTGGGACTCAGGTAAATGCACTTAGCAGGATACTTACTAGGACTGGTAGAGAAAATAAAACATAATAATTATAGCTGTAATTTGATGAGAACTCACGAGTTCCCTGCCTACGCGGGGGCATCAGACAGCAGGCACATTAATTGCATTCAATTGTTCCTCGTAGTCCAGTAAAATGGGAGCTTTATGAAAGCAGGGGCTGATCTGCCTTGTCCTGTTTTGTTTCTCTCTGGTGAAGAGCTAGCTACACAGAGGGTGCTCAGTGAGTCTCTGCAAAATAAAGGAATGAACGTGACAGTTCACTTATGATCATTCTTTGTGATGTCGCTATCCATCCCAAATGTGAAAATCAGAACTGGGCAATTATTTTTCTGCGGGACCTGAGTAGAAAGAATATGGCCTCTGGAGTCAGACGGGTTGGAGTTCTAGCACAATTTTGCCTTTTACTTGAAATGTGGCCAAAATTATTTTACTTTTCAGCCTCAGTTTCCTTGTCTGATTCTTCGAAGATGTCAGGGGCAACAGTTCGGAGTCCTATAATCTTTCCTAATCGCCCCCACTCCGCCTATAAACAGAGCAACTAGAGAGCCAAACAACACAAGACAAAAAGCGCCATGCGCAGCCTTTACAATAAAATGGTGACAAGGTATCCTCACAAACCCCAAAGACAATCAGCCACCACAAAACCTGTGTGGCATCGGTGTCCGTGGGGGACGGAGAAGAGGGAGCCATCGGGGTGTCTGGTAGCTATAAGAACAGGAGAAACCCCAGACAGACAGCAGGTACGTGTTGCAAAACACTGCGGGCTGCTGCGAAAACAGCTACTGGACCCGGGAGGGGCTCTGTCCAGGGTAGCAGCGCGTGGCGGCAACGTGCACGAGGCTGCACGTGTCCCTGCTGGGACTCGCCTCCGCATGCCCTCACTCTTCACCTGTGTCACTCCTCTCAATCGTTCAGCTATATGATTAGATGTCCCTCTGCCTGATGCATTAGTTTCTTATCGCTGTCCTAACAAATTGCCTCTAACTGGCTTAAGACAACACAAATGTATTATCTTACAGTTTTGTCATTTCAGAGTGCCACCCGGGGTCTTCCTAAGTTGAAACGAAGGTGTCAGCAGGGCTGTGTTCCTTTCTGGAGGCTCTAGAGAATCCATTTCTTGTCTTTTTCAGCTTCTAGAGGCCACTCACATCCCTGGTTCACCATCCTCTGCCTGTCTCCAAAGCCGGAAACAGGGTTTGAGTTTTCTTCACATCACATCGACCTGACTTCCTCTTTGCAGTCACATCTCCCTCTGCCTCCCTCTTACACTTTTAATGACCCCTGGGATTATGCTGGGCCCACCTGGATACACCACGATACTCTATCTCAAGAGCTCTAACTTAATCACACCTGCAAAGTCCTGTGTGTAGGGTAAGACAATATATTCACAGGGTTCCAAGAATCAGGACGTGGATGTCCTTGGCAGGGGCATTATTCTGCTACCACACCCGAGAAGCATTTTCTGACCCAGATGGAGTTAGGTAGCTCTCTTGTGAGTGCTGACAAATGTTACCCTAATTGCCTGTTGACTTGTCTGTCACCTGAGTCAAGATGAGATGTTCCTTAAAGGCAAGTATGTGTCTTCTCTGCCCCTCAGTTCTGACACTAGCATGCTGCTGTCTAACATGAATATACTTCGAGCCACATAAATCATCTTAAATTTTCTAGTGGCCACATTGAAAAAAAAAAGTAAGAAGAAACTGGTGTAATCCATTTTAGTCCTGTATTTTATTTAACTCAATACATCCAAAATGTTATCATTTCAACCTGCAATCCTATCATATTTACTAATGAGATATTTTATATGGATTTATTTCGTCTTCGAAATCCAGTATGTATTTTTATACATATAGCACATCACAGGTAGGACTAGTCACAATCCAAACGATCAGTGGCCACATGTGGCTGGTGGCTGCCCCCATCGGACAGCTCAACCTTAGCACAACCGCTGGCATCAGAAGCACAGATGTGTGCATTTCCCAGCAATTTGGTGAGGGGACTCACGAGGAGCCCGCGTGACTGTCGAATCTTAGATGTAAGCGCAAGCTTCAGGACACTCCCATGTTTGCGGCTTATTTCATTTGATTTTGCATAGAAACCAGAGACAAAATCAAACGCTTTACGGACAATCCATTTCTATTTCTAATTTGGCAATCTGCACACTTGCATTAGGCACTGTCAGTTCCCTGTGAAGAGGGAGCATCCACTGCAGTAAACATTTACCCGGAGCCCTCTCCCTGGGCTCCCATGAGTGGGAGGTAATTAGCTGGTGAGGCGGAAAACATATTTTCACAACATTTCCCAAGGTTTGCCTTTGCTTTCATGTATAGCTCCTTCAAAATATTATCCTCAAACTGCAATTTGAAAGCTGACCCTGCTAACTCTAGCTTCCCAAATCTCTTTGAAGTCACAGAACAGCCTGAGCATAAAGCATTTTCACAGTCCTACGACAGAAAAATAAACACACATCTCTCCTGAAGGGAGACCCTGGCTTCCAACTTTCGGAGCAGAGGTCTGCCAAACAAAGAGGCTGACGGGTATCCCGGGCTCTTGTTTCCATCAGGATTACTCCAGGGCAATTTTTGGTCCTCTGCCTTGCTATTTCAAAAAAGTCACTGTCATCCTCTTGATGCATGCACTGGTTTCTGCACAATCAGCACACACACAAAGCTCCCTGAGTTGTGCTTACATGTAGAGCTCTGTGATCTAGCAAAGATGTTAAGTAAACTATCATCAGAAACAAACTTATGTTCCGTATGCCAACAGATGGACTATAAACAGGCAATCACATAACCACAGCATTCTGTGTGGTTCTTTTCCTCTTTGTAACCCCAGCAACCAGGCAAAGAACCAGTCACATATCAGGTTGCTAAATGTTGTCAAATAAATGAATGAACGCACGAACGAACAAATGGCATGAACTCTCCTCTCTCGCTCTCAGACTTGCAGAGGGAAACTGAGGAGAAATCTGCTAGGGATCATACCCTCCTCCGAATATACGTGTAGCAAACTCAGAGAAAAAGAAGACTGCATCTCCAGTACAGCCCATCATAGAAGAGGAGAAAGGAGCACGCATCCCCAAGGGTGAGGATGTAGGCTTTTGCGTAGTCTAAAATTGAGATAAGTCTCTGGGTAAACTGGACGCTGCCTGGAGGTTGAGGTTCTCCAGAGCATTCTCCAGAGCAGGACTGGCAGGTTGCAGCTAGAAGCCCCCAAAGGCAGTGAAGGCCAGAGGAAGTGGAGTAAAGCATGAAGACAAAACTGAGCTGACTGACGCTGTGTCTGCACGCACACTGTGGAATAGATTTGGGGGGATTAAAGTCAATAGTTTGCAGCTTATGTTATTTCTGTTGAGCCTGCCTGCATGATCCAATTTATCTAAGCGTCCTCTGACCCAATGCACTTAAAAAACTAGAAAGGAACCCCATTTATTGGGAACATATAAAGGAAAGATAGGGATGGAAACAATTCCTGGGGTCAAAGGCTCTCAGAGATGTGAGGACACGTTTTCTTGTGAATGTTATAGGCTATGGGAGTTAGAAAGCCAGTGTTTTTTCCAGAAGGGCCGGTGCTCATATTGCCAATCATGGGGAGGGAGGGTGGTCCTAGGGCATAGCCTGGATAGGAAGCCAGCAAAAAAAGCTGTAGAGCCCAACCCATATCTCCCCACCCCACCCCCACCTTCTGTCGCCCCGGCTTCTCACTGGCCCACACTTCCAAGGTTGCCACACCAGGGAGGAACTGTGGGTGCGCTCGTGTGTGCGTGCATAGGCTGTATTTTTCACTGGCTTATTTTCTCTTAAGACCCAGGACAGAGGAGAATGCCTGATTACTGTCCATCCATGATATGTTTGAGCCACTGTCTTAACTTCGAATAGCATATGTCCTTTAATTATGTCCTTTTCTTTCTGTCTAACGAGAGTGGGAAATCATTAGTGAGAAACATTGTACACACAGTCTCAAACACATCTTCTTTAAATCCTAACTCTCCAAGTTTGGTAATTTAAAAAACCAAAACTTGGGCACATATGCATTGTAACAGAAAAAAATTGTCGGCCAATTTGTTGAGGCCAGATGGTGGGCAGTGAAGAATAAAATTAGGTTTAGGAACTGGGTGAGGCCGGGTTGTAGTAGATTGTGCAATGTATTCAGGAGCAGAGTTATTTATTCTAGGGTCATGTAGGCCTATGTGATGTGGGCCAAGTTCAGAGTCCAAGGTTTCTATGCCAAGTGTGGGAAAGATCAGGTCAGGAATGGATTTCAATTAAACCAAGTGAAGGCATAACCAGAAAGCAGATTTGGGGCAGGAAGAGGTCAGAAAACTGCCATGAAATCCTTTAAGGTGAGTAGAGACAGATGAGTGGAAAAGGAGGGTGGAATCGTGAGCCTGCTTGCCTGCATCCTGTGCTGGTTAGGCATGTCCTGCTGAGTGTAAGCAGGTAAGTGTGCAGCTGTGTGCTACGAATTCCAGAGCAAAGCTCACTATTAAAGAAGACTTCTTTTTTGGCTACTGAAAGCTGACATTTTATTTGTCCAAGTTTTTTTTTTTTATTTTCCCCATTGTAATCATAAAATTGGCTGGCGCTCCCTCTACTTGAACACTCCAAAGTTTTGGTAGGAAATTAAATGTTTGGACTGGGGATTCTGAGGTTGGCATTACATATATTTTCTCTAAAATTAGAGGCTTCCATACCATTGGGATGGCCAAACACACTTGATGCCCAGGTCTTTACCCTGGGCTTATTTTGCTAAGTGCTTGGCTGTGGTATTATATTGTTACAATCACCAGATCACCATTTTAGTGCGAGTATATGGCTCAGGAATGAAGAACATCTCTCTCTTATCGTGTCCTAAATTAGCAAAAATGGTCGATGCTGTAATGAGGTGAATTGGCATGGGAGCGAAGCAGGGAAATGCTGGCTATGTCTCTATCACTTACGGCAAGCCTGCTTCGCTGGGCTTGCCACCAGCAGCTTCTAAGCTAATGGTTTTATATTTGTGTTCTTTTAGTGGTTGCACTTCATTTTTTTAAAAATGAATCTCAGGTGCACAAAATTGGGTTACTTGTATTTCTGGGTTTGTGGAAAGCTATCATATATTCATGCAGATCTCTGTTTTTATTTATTTTCTTTCCTTTGCTAATCATCCCTGGTTCCAATTTTCATCTCTTCCCATCAAAGGCACCCACTCTTGTGTCTTTACTTACAATAAATGTTACATTGTTAAACATCTTATTCTGCTTCATAATTTTTTGCATTTAGTGTTGTTACCCCATCATTTACATATACCACATTTTGGTTTTCATTTTCGATCGGTAAACATCTAGAGGACGTCAGACCTTCTATTACAGAGTGTTGCAGTAATATATTTAAAATTAATTTTATATTTTTATTATGTCCCTTTGTGTGTATGTGGGTTTTTTTCTGGAATATATTTCCAGTAATAGGATATAGACATAATGAATTTTCATTAAGTGCTTTTAAATCAGTCCTCAAAATGAGCACACAATCCTCCCTGCAACATTTAAAAGAGATCCAGTAAAGGACTCATTCATTGAACTGACAGGATATGCCTCCCCTTACCCCCCAGCTTTACTGAAGTATAATTGAAATATAACATTGTGTAAGTTTAAGGTATACAGCATGTTGATTTAATACACTTATGTACTGTAAAATGATTACCACAGTAGGGTTCAATTAACACCTCCATCACCTCACAAAATTACTATTTCTTTTTTTGTGTGCGAACATTTAAGATTCACTTTCTTAGCAACTTTTAGGTATATAATACAGTGTTGTTAACTACAGTCACCATGGTGTTTATTAGATCCCAGAGCCTATTCACTTAAACTTGAAGGTTTGCTCCCTTTGACCAACATCTGCTATTCGCCGCCTCCCCCCGCCACCTCCCGCCCTGATCCCAGCCCCTGGGAACCACCATTCCACTCTCTATTTCTATGAGATTGGCTTATTTAGATTCCACATATAACTGATATAGTATTGTCTTTCTCTGATTTATTCCACTTAGCTTAATGTCCTCAAGTTCATCCGTGTTGTTGCAAATGGCAAGACTTCCTTCTTCCTCATGACTTAATAATATTCCTGTGTGTGTGTGTGTGTGTGTGTGTGTGTGCAAAATCTCACTTTAAAAAAAATACATTCATCTATAGGTAGTCACTTAGGTTGTTTTCACACCTTCGCACCTTGGCTATTGTGAATAATCCTGCAATTATTCAGGATTATTCACACCTTTGGATACCAGCCCAGGAGCGAGACTGCTGGTATCCAGACTGGTCGTTCTGTATTTACTTTTCTAAGGAACCACCATGCTGTTCCTGATAATGGCTATGCCAATTTACATACCCACCAACAGTGTATAAGGTTTCTTTTTCTCCACATCCTTGCCAGTATTTATCTATTATCTTTTTCAAAATAACTACTCTAACAGGTGTGAGGTGATATCTTCAGAGAAATAATTTACATAAAGCAAAAATAGTTACCTGCTAAGAAGTGTGGGATCTGGGTGAAAGGTATTTGTGAGCTCTTTGTACCTGCAACTTTTCTATAATTTTGAAATTATTGCAAAATAAAAAGCTAGGCAAGAAAGAATCAACAATCAAGTAAGAAGTCATAAAACACGTTGATATCAATGTAAGTAGGTATTAATAATAAATAATAACCATTTCAAAGTTAAAAACAGCATGACACTAAAGTACTGCATATTGCATGGCTTGTGTGACAACAATGATTTTGTATTCATTGAACAATACACCTTAAAAATATATAAAGCAATATTTAACAGAACTGCAACATGAAATTAATGTAGCTACTAACTAGAAAATTTTAGAAACTGAAAGACCAAGATGAGGAAAGACCGAGATGAAGAAAGGACACCATTTGAATAACATAATTAGCAAGTTTTAAATAGATACAAACACACAGACTCCTTCACCTACCATATAGAAAATTCACATTTGTTTTTTTTTTTTTTGAAGTTTATTTACTTATTTTGAAGGAAAGAGAGAAAAAGCAAAGGAAGGGCAGAGAGAGAGAAAGAGAGAGAATCGCAAGCAGTCTCTGAGCTGTCAGTGCAGAGCCCAGCACAGGGTTCACTGCATGAACCGTGGGATCATGACCTGAGCCTAAACCAAGAGTTGGATGCTCAACCAACTTAGCCACGCAGGCACCCCCACCTTCTTCTTTTATTTTTTTAAAAAAAATTTAAAATGTTTACTAATTTTTGAGAGAGACAGAGAGACAGATCCCATGCAGGAGAGGGAGACATAGAATCAGAAGCAGGCTCCAGGCTCTGAGCTGTCAGCACAGAGCAGGACATGGAGCGAGAACTCACAAACTGTGAGATCATGACCTGAGTTGAAGTAAGATGCTTAACTCACTGAGCCACTCAGGCACACCCTCCTCCACACCCCCCGCCCCACATTCTTCTTAAGCAAACGTGAAACAGTTTTCATTTTTTAAAAAAATTTTTAGAGGTTTTCTTTTTATATATATACAAGACACATTAATCTATTAAATTTGAGGATACAGTACAAAAAAAAAAAACCCACTTCAACTAATTCATTTGACAATGCTGTTCATATTCATGATGCCATTTGTTTGTTTGTTTGTTTCCTAACAATAAAGGAGGAAACTTAGGGCTGTTGGGCTGATACACATTTGGGGGTCTTCACTCCCCACCTCACCCATACATTACCAGGGTGAACAGGAGGAAGAGAAGGAAGGCAGGGCCCACAGCAAACAGGAAATAGCTTTTAAAAAACTGACCACATTCTAGGCAACAAAGGCAGACTCAACAAATTCCAAAGAAAATTTTTCTGATTACATTTAAAAATCACAATGTAATAAATTGAGATTAATTTTTAAAAATGGCCAGAGTAAGAACTATCTCCCTCCCTCAAATACAATTGGAAACTGAGGAACCCAATCCAAAATACTTAATGGGTTAAAGAAAACTAAGTGGAAGTTATAAAATATTTAGCAGGGACTGGAATGTGGACGCAGTAACATGAGAATGCAGCTGAACAGGTATTTTAGGGGGCAACATCATAGACTTAAAAGCCCATATTCAGAAATAGGAAAGACCAAAAATTAATGGACCAAGAATCCAACTCAAGATGATGGATATCCTCGACCCAAAAAAAAAAAAAAAAAAAAAAAGCAAGAGGCATAGAAAAGCGTGAGATGAATGCACTTCCTAGAAATCTGGAAAGATTGGGGCTCACGCCAGTCATGAACATGGTCAGCCAAATTGGAGGGTGAAGATGGACATTCAGCAAACATCTCTTTTTCAATAATAATATCTACAGAGCGTTTTCCCATGCTTGATTAGATATTGACCTTTGTGACTACAACTGTCGGGCAAGGTCACTAAAGCTTATTCCTCAGGAGATCTTCAGGTAGGATCTTAAACTTGGGTGCCCTATGCAGGTCACCTCTGCTTCTCAGCCCTCTGCCAGCATGCTATTGCTGGTGAAATTTTATCAATCATTTGTCATTATTCCTCATCGGCGTCTTGACTCTGGACTCTGATAGGAAATTCTTACCTTCTCTGAAGAATTCTTTCAGAAAAGATACCATTCTGTTTTCTCCATGTGCATGTCCATGCCTCCAGGGCTAACTGTGAACCAAAGGTGTGAGGCTAAGTTGATGTCCCTGCATATTTGGTTGCCAGGGTCCAAGAATATCCCTTAACACTTGGAATTCCTGATTTACAAAGCTATCTTGTGACAAATCTACTGCACTTTAGATAGTAAATATTTGAATTTGTGTTCTGATTCAAACTGAATATCATCTGCTTTTTCAACTGAGAGCATTATCTTGATAAAATACATCTGATTTCCAATGGTAAAACTTTATTTCAGGATTGGATTTCTCTGTAATTTCAGTGACTGAGGGAATACAGCAAGCCAGATATTCTGTTCAAATCGGTTATTACATTTTATAGATAGCCTTTTGTGTTTCTAGTTCATAAGGAATAAATAAATAACTGAATCAATACATATTTATTCAGCAGGGCTATGTATCCACTACTTTTCAGAAATGTATTATCTAGCACTGTTGCCTAATATACACTGAGACTATTGTTTCCCTCTGTGTTTCCTGATATGATCTCAAAAAATAAAAACCAGAAGCAAACACAATTCTGTCATTCTATCTTTGTTGGAAGCAAGGTGGTTGCTATTACTCGGTTTGGGGAAAATTAAAGGTGGCACTTCAGATCTGAAAATTTTCCTGGACTTAAAAATAATCTTTGGCAGTGTGAACAGCAGGGCCAGGGTGGCATCCTTTGTGTAATAGGCAGAATAAACCAATTTATTTGCAGTTAGATTTTCTCTCTTTATATAGTCAAGTAAGTCCCACTCCTGTGTGGAGATAATTGTAGGGACATGGAAAACCACTGTCAAAGCACCACATTTTGAGGGGAAGCTGCTAGGAATGAGCTCTTTAAGAGACCCAATAGGGTACAGTGATTGGGTTCAGCTTTTGAAGCAGACACACCTGACTTTGAATCATCTCTGATTCTTACCAGACGTCTGACCTTATTTTTGAAATCTCCAAAAGGAGAATGGTGATAGTATCTGAGTGATTAGTCCATTGTGAGAATTAAAAGAAACTGAACTTAATAAGGCCAGCAGCTCTGTGCCTGACCCACAGTGAACCCTTCCTTGTCTCCAAGGAAACTAGGAGCACAGCAATTCAAGAAAAACCAAAACAACAGAGGGAGTCATTTCACCATTCATGGGAGGCATCCAGGGTTGAGAACTATGGTGAGTTTGAAAACAGAGAAAAGAAAGGCAATGATACTGCTGCTGGTGGGGATGGCAGCATAGGAAGTAGCGGTGTCTGGCTTTAGGAAAAAATACTGTTACCAAAGGGAGCAATTGAAGGCAAACCAGGGCCATCTAGGTCTAAGAAGGCTTTGAGGATGACTATGGTCCCCTACAGGCCATTATCATGCAGGAGGCTTTGTGCATCTTCATTACGCCCCCCCCCCCCCCCCCCGGCTCCTCACCTCCTGCCCTGTTATCCAGGGTCTCCACGGGTAGCTCCAACTTTACCCCACCCCCCAGTATCACTGCTGCTCCCTATACACAACCCAAACTTTCCGCCAGCTGGACCTTCCCGAAACGATCCTGTACCTTCTGACTTCTGCGGATTTGTTCCTGCTGTCCCCTCTGGTTTGTTTCTTCCTTTCTTCCCATCTTTCAATTCCTAACCATCCTCTCTGCTCCATTTAAAAACCACCTTCTCCTTTCCAGATTGCAACAATAAGGTACAATATCTGTCTGCCTCTTCTGAACTCCTATAGCACTTGTTTCATTTGTCTTTCATTATTCACCTTAGATTATAGCTGTTACAATGGGTTCATTACTCCTAAACTTGTAAGCAGCTTGAGGGAAGAGATGGTCTTACTTATGTATGTTGCCCCCTGCATGGGGCGGTGGGGGGGATAGTACATGATAGGCACTGAAAAAATGGGTGTTGACAGGATAGTAAGACCACAGATGTATTTTTTAATGTTTATTTATTTGTGAGAGTAAGAGAGAGAGCATGAGGGGATATAGAGACAGAAAGGGACAAAGGATCCAAAGCAGGCTCTGCACTGACAGCAGTGAGCCTGACGTGGGGCTTGAACTCAGAAACTGAGGTTGTGACCTGAGCCAAAGTCAGAGGCTTAACTGACTGAGCCACCCAGGTGCCCCCCCCCCAAAATGTATTTCTAAATAGAATGCTAATGTGATCCCACCTTTTTTATGATCACATAATGGTGAAAAACACCCAAATGTTTAGCAGCATCTACTGTGTACCAGGCACTGTGCTAGATTCTATGAACAAGATTGATTTGATTCCATCTCCTTGTGGCTTATAGTCTAGTGAGGAAAACAGATTTTAGACAATTAATTAGAGCTGTAGTAAGTGTTAGGAAAAACATAGGAAGAGAAAGGCTCTAATTAAATAGCTCATTTCTCACTAAGGAGAAAGCTGGTATCAGTACTGAAAAAGTTAAGTGGATTAGTTTCCAAATTGTGAGGGAATACCTGTGACTGATTTAGGTGTGAGGCTACAACATATTCTGGGCCACAGGAGCTGCTCTGTGCTCTAGGAGAAAGTGGTTGCCTCTAAATTCAGATTTATTAATAAAGGAGGTAGGCTGGGAAGTCAGGATCATTAGCTGCCTGAAGCGACGCACTAATGCAGCATAAATATGCTAAGGTCTGCCATTTATTGTCCCCTCAGCTGGCATAAAGTTATTGTTGAGTTATTGGCTGTAGCAAAGATGGTAAGGTAACAGTAGCATCATATATTATATACAAATAGCAGGCATACACACCCTGGATACAGACAGATGCTTCCTTTTTATCTCATTCTGTTAATTTAACTTGGTGTTAGGATGTAGGACTTGAAGCACAGTAAATCACTGGAATCATTTCAGGACATTTAGCTCAGAGCAATGCTCTCTCTTTGGCTTAAAACTACTCTGATTATTCCCAATACTTCCTAGAGAAACACTCAACTAGATGTTCCACATTCTCTTGAGAGTCATCTTTCCAAAAGTAGATGACAGAAAAAAATTGACTTTGAATAAAATAACAGTGTCTCAGGATTCCAATATTTAATTTCAGTATTTTCTCTAAGTGAGGACAGAATTTGGCCTGCAAACAATAACGGCCCTTTGAATCTTCTTTTTTTCTATTTGGCCTGAACATATATAAACCTGTGGAAACTTGGGAACCCCTCTGGGCCAAGGTAAGAGACTGCATTTTTTGTTTCATTTTGTTTTGTTTTTTGTTTTGATAGAAGTTAAAGAGAAAGTAATTACACAGCTTGAGTGTCATCCCAACTCCCTGAGGTCTCTTTTGTAAGGGTTACTACCATATCTACAGAGAACCATTCAAACTTCTTATTATTAACACTAGGATGATGGGAGCACTGTACACAGGCCCCGTGAATACAGTATAAAGCAGTAGCTAAACACCATGGCTCTGAAATAAGGAAGGAAAAAACTCATGTTTACATTTACAAATATGTAAAACATAATTTATAATATTACCTACTTGGCAGAGCTGAGGGGATTTAAATGTGCTAATAGATGAAAGTGCTGATCTATGGTAAGTTGTCAACAAATGAGAGTAATTAGGATTATTAGTATTATCTTTATAAACCTTTACCTCTACGCCTAGCAGGTGCATGGGTGAATACTTCCAATGACCATAGAGAGAACCCAACCTCAGTTCACCAGGGTTCTAGAAGCTGTGAAATCACTAAAGAAGAATAGGTATGTCCACCAGGATTCTTTTGGTTGTAAGTGACACAGACTAGTTTAATCTACTCTAAAACCAACATGGGATTTCAAGGAAGGGGTATGTGTCAGGCAAAGGCCATCTATTGCCTATTATGAGGAGCAGAAATCCAAATAATTCTACCAATTGCATCTTGGTATTGATTCTCCAAGGAAAACAACATCCAGCACCGGATGGAACATCACTTCACTCCCTGGAGAAGAGACAGAGCAAGATCAGCTCCAACAGTTGGTGCCAGCCCCCCATGGCTGACGGGTTCCTCCTAACACCAACACCGGGCCGTTGGCCTGCACTCATTCCTCCTGTGCTGTGGTAGAGGCATTCCATCTCCTCCCCACAGCAGACAGATGTAATATTGGGCTTGGCCAGGTGCCATTTAACACACATGCTTAAGCAAGACAAAGGAGTACACATTCAGTCTGAAACGGGAAGTTATTTCCACACAAAGTGATAAATCCAGCACAGGTTACGGGGACTCTTTATCTCTTGGTAAGGAAGTGTGCCGGGACCATGGCCCATTCTTATGTGGCTGAATTGGAGTTGACGAATGACATGCATGAGACTGCATTTCTCAACACTATGAGTAGCTTGTGGAACTGAAGAAAGAAATTGAAGTCATTTCTATCAATAAATAAAACTTAGGTCTTGAAAACCATCAGTTTATCTCTGCCTGTCTCTCATCTCTGCTTGCTGGTCTGATTTTCTTCTGTTGTCAAATGACTTTTCCCTTGTGGCACAGATCATGGCTACTGGTGACTGCCAGGGCCATATTCCAACAGCTTGGAAACCAGTGAGGAAACAAAGCATCTCTCTTTTTTGGCTTCTACTTGAAAAATTTCTGGGAAGGACTCTGGAATTGGTCACGGGGCCTCTCAGACAGCTGCTGTAATCAGGGATTGGGGTACTATGATTGGCCTAACCTGGGCCACATGCCCGCCTCTGTCACCTGAAGCATATGCTATGCACATATGCTGGAAGGTGCGATAAGAAGGGGTTGAGGGTAGACTCTCTATAGCACGAATGTGACCGCTTAGGGAAGAGATCTTAGAAAAGAATTTTCCAAACTTCTCATTTCGCTGTCAAGAGACTGGAACCCAGATACAACCAAAGATTGCTCATGTTAGCCAGGCATGGCCTTCCTGAAGAAGTGTTCTCTGCTGGCTAGAAGACATATTATCTTCATTAAGTTGGTGGAATGCAATCAATCTAAAGGACTCAAAATTTATTAAGTGTCCATCAGAACTTTAGAGGGAAATTTTCTGGTTGAATTAAATACATTTGAATGGGGACATAGAGCCCAAGAGGGCAGGGTGGGTCAGAGATGTTACAATTTGCATCCTTTGGAATTGTTATTTCCTTCAACCCCCAATGGGACACTGTTGGATTTGCTTCTGAGGACAAGCTGTGTGAACTTGAGCTTGAGAGGTATAACTGGCTACCACAGAGGTTTCAGGCAGGAAAGGAGCTGGAAATAACTTCTCAAACTCCTCATGGGAGAGGACCCAGTTATCACTTTGCCTCTGAGCTTTCCTTTCTGTCGTTATCCCCATGGGATTCTGACCAGGCTATGATGGCCTGGTCTTATTTCTCTACTAGTTGTTGGACCCCATACTGGGGTACACTGGGGTGCACTGAGAGGTATTCCAAAGGGAGTGCTGGGAGTATGGGAGCCAGAGGATAAACAAAGAACATTTTCTAGGTTTCACAATTAAAAATTATGGCTTATAATTAAGACAAACATCTGAATATTATGGAATGGAATTTCAATAGTATTTCAGAGTTTACAATGAATCAGGAGATTTTAAAGTCTTGTGATTTTACTGCCAGTGTCCTGGCCCTGTGTCTTTGGTTTCCTTTGGGGGTGGCCTTTCATTCTTATCAAGTGTTAGGGGTACCTTAGATGGAAAGTTCAAGGAGCCCGGGGGAACTAGTTGTACCCAGAGCTTAAGTCTTCAGTCTGAGGGTAAAATAACTGTACTTAGAATACATTTCTTCCTTGATCCTACACACTTCAGCAAGCCCACTTTCCTTTGCTATGGTGATTTTGAAAATGGAAGAACACTATCAGGGACAGTTATCTTATCCTTCTGCCTTGATATTCCAGGCTAAACAATTTATCAAACTGATTTCCCTCTCTCCTTTCATTTTGCTTACTGCCTTTCTAATAGTGTTTCTTAGTTTCCTTTAAATATAGAATTTAGAAATACACCATTTAAGAACTAGAAGAGATCTAAGAGATTTCCTTACAAGTGAAGAGTCTGAATCCCAGAGAGGGAATGCGACCAGCTGAAGATCACACAGCTCAGCAGTGTAGCAGAGGCAGAACTGGAACTCAGGTCCTGATTCTCATTCTAGTGCTCCGCCCATGACCCCTAACCTACATAGACCCTACCCCGAAAAGGGTTTGACTCCTCCTAAAGCTTATAAGATTTTATTTCCTTGCTCCTTGTATGCCTTGAATGCAACTTAGATTGAATTTTGTTTTGTCTCAAGAGACAGTACCATATTGAGATTCAACTATCTTTCAGAACATATTTGCTTATTTTTCCATGTATGTGTTGACTTCTGTGACTTCAATGGAATCTAGAAGATTTTTAGGTGATTTTGAATTCACTTTTTATTTCTAAAGTGTCAGCAACCTTTCCTTATCTTGGGGATACCTGCAGACATCTGTAGTATTCTCTCCTGATCTGAATTCTAGAACGTATACCCATGGGACACTAATTTGGCAAAGTTTCACTAGAAACACAAAGCTCTTTCATCATCTGTGGAAATAGAGAGGTATTCTCTTTCTTTCCATTAATACTGCCAGTTATATTAAGGAATTCCCTTATGTTAAGACCTCTTTGTACTCTGAAATTAATTCCACTTGGTTATGACTTATTTTTTAATTGTAATTTTGGATTCTCTTTACTAGTATTTTATGTAAGATATTTTTTGGTGTCAGTATTCATAAGTCAGATTTGCCTAGTGCCACCTTTATCAGGTTTTGGTACCAGTATTATATTTACTTCTTTAAAAAAATTTTTTTGAGAGAGAGAGAGAGAGAGAGAGAGGCAAAGGGGCAGAGAGAGAGGGAGACACAGAATCTGAAGCAAGCTCCAGGCTCTGAGGTGTCAGCACAGAGCCTGATGTGGGGCTTGAACTCATCGACCATGAGATCATGACATGAGCCAAAGTCAGACACTTAACTGACTGAGCTGCTACCCAGGCACCCCTATATTCACTTCTTAAAAAGAATTTGGGCCCTTTCCCTTCTCCTTTCTAGACTCTAGAACAATTTAAATATCTTTATAATTAATTTTATTTTATAATTTCACATAATTTTTCTGTGAATCATTAAGGCCCATATATTTTTGTTTTGTTTTGTAAAGGGTGTTTTTTTTTGAAAAAAGTCTCATTTTTTTAAATGAAAATTGGTTTGTAATTTCTGTCTATAGTAGAGTTTCAATTGGGATTTTTAAAATATGTATCAGTAGATATGTCTTTCTTTCTGTTTTATTTTGTACATTCTTCACTTTAAAATTTAAAAAATCAAGTTAGAAATTGTTACAGATTTTGCTGATTTTTTCCCCCCAACACTGATTGACTGATTAACTGACTGTTAGTTTTGTTTTCTAGGTCATTAAATTCTTTTAGATTTATTAGTTACTTCTTTCTGGTGTCTTCTGTTATAGTTAGCTGTGCTACGTCTTGCTTTTTGAAATATATGTTTAGCTGTTTTATTTTAAAATTTTATTTAATGCTAGAAATTTTCCTCAGCATTTTTAAAAACTATACTTGACAAGTTTTTTTTTTAATGAAAAAAAATTTTTTTGAGAGACAGAGAGCAAGCAGGCAAGGCACAGAGACAAAGGATCCAAAGCAGGCTCTGTGCTGAGAGCAGAGAGCCTGATGAGGTGCTCAAACTCACAAACCATGAGATCATGACCTGAGCCAAATTCAGACACTTAAACACTGAGCCACCCAGGCGCCCCATACCCTGTAAGTTCTGATATGTTTTGTTTTCATTATTGTTTTCTAGGACTTCTAGAAAGTTTTGTTTCATATCTCTCGATTGTTACAAAGGCTGCTTAACACTTGTTGTTTATTTAATTAATTAATTAATTAATTTATGTAGGCCAGGTGGGAAACCCTTTTTGGTTTTGCATTTTAAAGTTTGTTATCGTCTACTAGTTTCATTGTATTGTGTTCAGAGCATGATAGTATTATTTTTGCTATTTATAATTTGCCACATACCAATGTGTGCCTCTGTTTAGCATTATGATTAGTCACCCAAAATTCTATTACACTGAGTCTATAATTGCTTTGTTCCCTATGGTTCCCACCCCACTATACTCAATTAGAAGTAGATTTTTATGTTATACTCTTACATTATCCTGTGTACTTCATTTTTGATACTTACACAAATTTTAACTATATAGTAATTTGTATGCTGCATTAGTGTCTGTAACAAATGACCTCCACTTTGGTGGCTTAAAACAAGAGCAATTTTTTGTCACAGTTCTGGAGGCCAGAGTCTGAAAATCAAAATATTGACAGGGTTGCACTCTCTCTGCAAGCTTTGTGGGAGAATCTGCTCTTAGTCCTTTCTAGTTTCTTGTGGTTATAGGCATTCCTTTGTGTTCCTTGGCTTGTGGCTGTCAGTCTAATCTTTGCCTCCATGTAGTTTTTAAAATGTTTATTCATTTTTGAGAGAGAGAGAGAGACAGAACATGAGGGGTGGAGGGGCAGAGAAAGAGGGAGATACAGAATCTAAAGCAAGCTCCAGGCTCTGTGCAGTCAGCACAGCTCTGAGCTGTCAGCACAGGGCCAGATGTGGGGCTTGAACTCACGGACTGTGAGATCATGACTTGAGCTGAAGTTGGGTGCCCAACTGACTGAGCCACCCAGGTGCCCCATCTCTGCCTCCATCTTTACATCACCTTCTCCTCTGGGCATCTGTTTTCTGTTTTTGTACCTTGCTTTAATAAGGACATATGTGATTGCACTTAGGGTTGACTTGAGTAATTCAGGGTAAGTTCCTTCTCTCAAGATCTTTAACTTAATCACATCTTTTACCATATAAGGTAATATTGACAGGTTCCAAGGATTAGACATGGGCATAACTTTGGGGCTACCATTTAGCCCACTACATGTAACATCCCTCCTATCAAATACCTGGCTCTTTTAGTGTCTAAGATTCATGAAGTGAAAAATCATGTCTTTTTCTGTCTTTAAGTATCCCTAGTTCCCAGTAGAATACCCAGTTCATAATGGTTAATACATAAATAGTTGTGAAATACGTATTTCCATGACTTATGTATAATTGCTTCTCTATGTTTAGAGGTACTTTGGAGCCTTAGCCTCAAACAATCTGTTCTACCTATAACTGAATGGAAATATCTTGTGGATTCTATAGGATCAGACCAACATTTGTATGAAGGTATGACATCATGAATGGAACAGCTCATTTTGAGTTGTTTCAAGTACTGTCTAGAATTTTGGAAGATGTCTTCATTTTACCACAGTTGATAGCTCCATGAATTAACTTCTTTTTTTTTTTTTTAGGTTTCTATATCTTTTTTTTTTAAATGTTTTTTTATTTATTTCTAGGAGAGAGAGAGAGAGAGAGAGACAGCATGAGCAGGGGAGGGTCAGAGAGAGAGGGAGTCACAGACTGAAACAGGCTCCAGGCTCTGAGCTGGCAGTCAGCACAGAGCCCGATGCGGGGCTCAAACCCACAAACCGCGAGATCATGACCTAAGCGAAAGTCGGACGCTTAACTGACTAAGCCACCCAGGCGCCCCTCCATGAATTAACTTCTTAGATGACCTATAGCAACTACTTCAGTGTTCTATTTCATCCATTTTTCTTATATGTTCAGCGTGATGAAGTTGTATTAAGAAGAGTATTGCCTCAGGACTGATGGATTGACTATCTTAGTGGCCAGATCATTCTACCACTTCTGTTCAGCATTTATTTAAAAATTAATGTGTACCTTGCATGCTTTCAATGTAATTTTGAAATAACTTCCACACTTAGTCTGAATAAACAAGACAATAAAAATATTTTTAGAATACCATAAATAAAATACAAAAAGGAGAGGTATATATGTAGATAGTCAGGATGAGATAATTATTGTAATTATGTTCTAAGTTAAGTGATGATATTATTGGTGATGGAAAGAGAAAAAAACAGTATTTCAATAACCAATTAAAAGAAAAATACAAGTCCATTAGAGACTGCAAAGTTTTACTGACAGAATGGGAAAAGATAGTTGCAAATGACATATCAAGTAAAGGGCTAGTATCCAAAATCTATAAGGAACTCACCAAACTTCACACCGGAAAAACAAAGAAGCCAGTGAAGAAATGAGCAGAAGACATGAACAGACACTTCTCTAAAGAGGACATCCAGATGGCCAACAGACACATGAAACAATGCTTAGCATCACTCATCATCAGGGAAATACAAATCAAAACCACACTAGATACTACCTCATGCCAGTCAGAGAGGCTAAAATGAACAAATCAGAAGACTCTAGATGCTGGTGAGGATGTGGAGAAATGGACACCCTCTTACACTGTTGGTGGGAATGTAAACGTGCAATTCCTCTGGAAAACAGTGTGGAGGTTTCCTCAAAACATTAACAATAGAACTCCCCTATGACCCAGCAATAGCACTGCTAGGAATTTACCCAAGGGATACAGGCGTGCTGATGCATAGGGGCACATGTATCCCAATGTTCATAGCAGCACTCTCCACAATAGGTAAAACATGGAAAGAGCCTAAGTGTCCATGAATGGACGAATGGATCAAGAAGATGTGGTTTATCTATACAATGGAATACTACATGGCAATGAGAAAGAATGAAATCTGGCCATTTCTAGCAACGTGGATGGAACTCGAGGGTGTTAGGCTAAGTGAAATAAGTCAGGCAGAGAAAGATAGAGGCTGCAAGGTTTTTCTTGACCTTGGACTCCAGAAGGAGAAATTTAGTGTATATATTTTACTTTCAAAGTGTCATTTGTTATTAATCAACTTCAACAACTCACCTCCCACCCTCATTCCCTGTGTTCTTTTTTAAGCTGTCAACTATAAATTTCTTTGTGGCTTTGTGGTAATAGATAGGCATCATAAAGAGGGTGAATGATAGGCAGTAGGGAGGTCATTAGGATTTTTCTCCAAATTTGTTTTTCTTCTAAATAATGTATATTTAAATAACTAGAGTGAGGTTTAATTTTTTTTTTTTGAAGATTTTGTTGTTAAGTAATCTCTACACCCAATGTGGGGTCAAACTTACAACCCTGAGATCAAGAGTAGCATGCTCTACTGACTCACGTAACTGGGTGCCAAGCTCATATTCTTTCATTCTTTTTAAATATAATTTATTGTTAAGTTAGCAAGTTTGTTAATATACAGTGTATACAGTGTGCTCTTGGTTTTGGGGGTAGATTTCCATGATTCACCGCTTACGTACAACATCCGTGCTCATCCAAACAAGTGCCCTCCTCAATGCTCATCACCCATTTTCTGTAATCAAGTTTGAGGAGTCCTTCAAAATGTTTGGGGACTGATAGGCTCACTCCACTATTGGTGGAATCATTAGCTTATTGTCAGTGCTATAGCATGTGTACATAGTTGGCATAGTGTGTCAATAATGAATGAATAAATCACTGAAGAAATTGGGGAATTTAGAGCAAGAATGCAAGTCTACTTTCCTCCCATAGTTTACATAGTTTCAGGGGATCAGACATCAGACCTAATTCCCTAGTTCTTCTCTCTCTGCTCATGAGCTTATCTCTACCACACACAGCGTCTCCTTTCTCCTTTGTATGTTACTGGAGATTATTCTCCTCATTCCCAAGACCAATTCCTTCACCTTGTTTTGGATCATATCCTATGGATCTCACAAAGAACTTGGTTCTACCCATCTTCCATTCTCCTTATAATTTCAATTTCTCTATTAGCTCTTGTCTTTCTATATATGCTCAAGTGTATTTCATTATGATGAATAAAATGTAAAAAATCTCACAAATCAGTATCACAGTTAAACTTTGTAAGGTGATCTTACACTCGTTGTTTCCTTTGTTCATTCACTCCTTCAATCAGTCATTCAACAAACATTCATTGACTCCTAACTAGTAAGATACAGCAATGACCAAGACTCCCAAAACAGTGATACCCTGAAAGAGATGATAGTGTAACAGGAAAGAAGTTCAAGTAAACAAGCAAACGTAATACAAAGTAACAAGTGTTTTGATAGGTATAAAATAAAATGTTACAGGTTCCTTGCTGCCCCTTCATCAAGAGGTACAGTCTAATTTCTCTTCCTGTGGATACAGGCTGGCCTTAGTGACTCACGTGACCAACAGAACATCATGGGAGTGATGTTCAGGGATTTCAGCTTAGGTCTTAAGAAACTGAAGGGGTTCAGAACAAGTCTTCCCAAAATTTCCCACTTTAGCATGAGGATTATTTTGAGCTAAAGGTAATTAACACCCAGAAGACTCAGGAAAAGCTCTTTACCTCTTGCTTAACTGTGCAAAAGAAATATAAATTTCCTTGCTATTAAAAAGGAAATTTACATTAAAAGGGAGGCCTGTACCAGAAAGAAACTTATTACCAGAAATAACTTTTTACTTAGGAAACTTAGCTGCGTAATGAGGCAACAGAGATATTTTCCAAACATTTCCTCCTCTTGCCTTCCTGTGAATAGCCTCCCTCCCATTTGCAGCTCCAGGGCTCTGTCCCTTTTCTTTTCTTTTCTTTCTTTTTTTTTTTTTTTAATGTTTTTTATTTATTTCTAGGAGAGAGAGAGAGACAGCGTGAGCAGGGGAGGGTCAGAGAGAGAGGGAGTCACAGACTGAAACAGGCTCCAGGCTCTGAGCTGGCAGTCAGTACAGAGCCCGACGCGGGGCTCGAACCCACGAACCGCGAGATCATGACCTAAGCGAAAGTCGGACGCTTAACCGACTAAGCCACCCAGGCGCCCCTTTTCTTAGCTCAAGATATTGTATAAACCTCAACTGCCTGGCTCCTTTTGAACCTCACATCTATGTGGGGGTTTCAGGAGTATATACTTAATTACTTTTGTTTTTCTCCTGTTAATCTGTCTCATGTCATTTTAATGGTTAGATCAGTCCAAAACCTAGAAGGGTAGAAGGAAAATTTTCCCTCCCCTATAAAACCTTCTTGTGGCTTCTGGCTGGATTTCTTAGAAGATGTTCCCTCACAGAGAAACCCAAGCCAATTGGTGACATGACAAGTAGGTAATGTGGTTGACAGCTCTCATAGAGCTTTCATCTGGTAAGTGAGCAGCCACTTCCAGTTAACTAAGGGTATCATTTTGGACTTCCACACAGTCAAGTCTTCACACAATCCAGCCCCAGCTGCTCTATGACTGCGACAGCATGACAAATCCCACAGAAGTGTTACTCAGAGAATCCAGTCAACTTGCTGAGTTATCAGAGATAATAAGCTGTTTCCAGCCACTGAATTTTGTGATGATTTGTTATGTAGTGGTAGATACCTCGGCAGCTGTCTCTGCAGAACAGTATGTATCCCAGGCTTGGGTAAGGGGAAGTTGAGAGCAGGCTCTCTGCAGGGGACATGACCTGGTGCCATCCTGGGCCCTTGAGACTTCAAATGAAACTAATGCCATCCATGCCAGCCATAACCTTATACACTAACACCATTGTCAAAAGCTCAAGAGTCTATAAAGAATGATGAAGGCAATGATAACATGTGTCTGGGCAACAACTGTAGTGTTTTCCCAACTGGTGAACTTGGGATATACATACACACATATATACATATAGAAATAGACATGTCTTAAAAAATTGTTCTAAGTCAAATAAGTTTGGGAAACTCCATGCAAATCAAAGTAAAATATGACTCCAATCCTCCCAAATTTATTAGGACTTGATACAATCTATCTTGAAAAATGTTTCATGTGTACTTGAGAAGAATGTATATTCTATTGCTTTTGGGCGGAATGTTCTGTAACATATGTTAAGTCCATCTGGTCTGACGTGTCATCTAAGGCCAATATTTTCTTGTTGGTTTTCTGTCTGGATGATCCATCCATCGATGGAAGTGAGGTATTAAAGTTGCCTACTGTTATCATGTTGCTGTCTAGTTTTCCTTCTAGGTCTGTGAATATTTGCTTTATATAGTTAGGTGCTTCAATGCTGCGTTCATTGATATATACAAATGCACAAAGACATGTGTATCTTCTTGTTGGATTGACCCCTTTATCATGTTGAATTAGAAACCTGCCCTTCAAGCCACAGTCATGACGATTACCTAACAGGCCTCCTTCACAGAAAGACAGAGCTCCTGGGTCTGCTGCCTTTCATGACACCCTGGGGCTGGTAGCTGTTTAAAAACTCTGTTGGTTACAGTTCTGGGGGGCCCAAGAAAGTGAGCCCCACCAGCTATCAGAGGCAGGAGATGTGGAGGTGTCCGCTGGTAGCAGTTGCAAAAACTGGGGTGCCAGGCAGGGGTATGAGCTCCTTTCTCTTGGTCACATCGATTACTACAGCCTCATGGGAACAGGAACGCAAGCTTTCCTGGCCTTCAGAGTCAGGCAGTCAAGAGGCCTCCCCTCAATGGAGGCCACACAAACCAGGGCAATAGACGCATGTAAAAGCCTCCTCCTGCTTCCTGTGCTCTGGAGCACAGCAAAAGGGGAGCGCAGAGATATTGCATTGTCTGCCGGCCTCCTTCCCTGAATAGTGTCCCACCAGGCTTCTAGATTCCTGTGTTAAATTAGAGGCCTGCCCCTCAGAATCATGTTTTCATATAAGCAGGTGAGCCTTTTTCACTTTAAACCTGGGCACAATGGTCTGCCTCTGGGCCCAGACACCCTGTAAGAGCAGTTACTTAAATTGCTAGAGTTTTATAGAACTCAAGCTTCACTGGTTTTCAAAGTTAGATGTTTTGGGGGATCGTGTCTCAAGTGTATGTCTTAAAAGTTGGGATGCCCAATACAGGTTTCAAACCCTTCGTTCCTTAGGGAAAAGCCTGTGTTTTATCAGGAGCCCATTGTGATGCCTACTTGCCCCCATAAGATCTTATAATCTTTCATTAACTTAGTGGCCTTGTCTTCTAGAACAGGTATAAACTCAAGGTTGTCTTCAGCAAGCTTCGTCCCAGTGGTGGTACAGCCTATGATATGGTAACAATATGTGAGTTCATATACATCGTATCAACCATGCTTAGCTTTGCCCAAGGGGCGTGAACTGCTGAAGTAAAGGGAAAACAGAAATGGTCCAAGTGAAATCAAACAACCCTGTATATCTGGAATGGCCTGATATTATAAGCCAAGGGCTCTTGTCCTTTGAAGCCATATACCTGCCCTTGCAGAGGCAGGGAGATGTTCTCTCTCCATTCATTTTTCCATCTGCAAAATGAAAGTGGGGAATGGATGACATCCTTCAGGCATTTCCAAGATTTTAATGCTACAGATGTTTCTTCTCTCATTTCCTTTTGTTTTTCTTTCATATTAGGCCTTCTAAATTCCAGCAGGAGTCTCTCTGATGTCACAGTCTTCTGTAATTCCTACCAGCAGAACAACTTGCTTGCTTTACATAACAGGAGAGGGAGTGAGGGAGCAGTTAACACAGGGCTGAGACGGTGCTGACTCCCCAATGCAATTGCTCTTACGCAGCATTTCTGTGCCTCTTCCCAGAGTCCACACCACTAGAGACCAGAGACAGTGCATTTGGGCACAGAGCTTCTTTGTAAGATGAGAAATAATCTACTTGCTTCCTCTGTTCTATTCTAGACATTGCCTTGTGGGTTAAGTGACTTCAGATACACACAAACCATCAGTGTACCGTTAGGTAAACATTGGACTGCAGGATCTCTCAGACACCTCTGGGCATCAACAATGTATGATTCTAAGTCAACATCATCATTTCTGAACATTTTCATTCTAGCTACATGGGCTATAGTAATACTTCTGAGTCCTCAGAGCCAGAGGAAGAAAAGGTTCACCCGCCACGTGATGCTCTTGGGAAACTTGGGCCAAAGGGTTGAAGCAGGCTTATCGCAGACTGGTTATAGGGTCAGATGCATCTGCTTTACTCCACTGAATGTGAACTGAGATCAGGAGGGCATTTATTTTTCTGGAAACCCATTTCTCCAAAACCATCCATCACATCCTTCTGTTGGAAAACAAGGTTTTCTATTTTGTTTTGTTTTTGTCTTTATTTTTAAAATCAGCTGCCTATATCTGAATAACGTAGGGACAAATACAAACTAAAAATAGGTTTAACTTTCCCTGTTGAAAAGGGAAGAGACTTTTCCCCAGAACCTGTTACCTGGAGCATTTACTTTTTAAAATAATGTTTATTTATTTATTTTGAGAGAGAGAACAAGAGAGAGCAGGGGAGGGGCAGAGAGAGAGAGAAAGAAAGGGAGACAGAATCCCAAGCAGTCTCCATGCTGTTAGCACAGAGCCTGAGAGCACGCCTGTGAGATCATGACCTGAGCTGAAATCAAGAGCAGGAATCTCAATCAACTGACCTACCAAGATGTCCACAGAATATTTAATTTTAAATACAATATATAATTGTAAGTTCTTTCTCTGTTTCTTTGAAGTATATATAAATCTTTTTAGAAATCAAATAAATCTATTGTCAACTTTGTGATCTGGGAAGTCTTTCTCAAGAACTCAGAACCTATTTTTTGAAATATAAACATCAAGGGAAATAGACCCATTATTTCCCAGCTTCTGTGGGAGGACAGGAGCCTAATTTCAATGGGCTATAAGATAGGAGCACATAAAAATAGGAGATGTTTGTTTTCTCTCTGGACAAAGCCAATTAACTAACATGGACAGTCACTCCAATTAACAGGTGAATCTAAGATGAACTATTTGTGACCAGTGGTGCTGTCAGGACTTCTTACCTGAGGACTAGTTATTGTTTGTCCTTAGACCGTGTATGTAAAGGGTGGTATCTGGTTGGCTATATCAAGGCTGAGGTTTCTTTCTGTCTTTGCACTCTATTAGCAACCATCTGTGACGTGTACCATGCTTTTCAATAATAAAATTGTTTTCCTTCTCTTCTACTTTTTGTGGAGATGTTTCTGGATTAGGAGAAAAGAGTTTGTTTTTAATTATATTTCCCTAACAATGGATATCCTAGATCAACGGTTTTCAAACTGTGTTCTCTAAAGGGGCCTTCAGGGGGGTGAGGAAGACAGAAGGCTGTTGGGGGCTTGCGCTCTAGCCTCTGCACTTGTCTCTACCACCCTGTATTCTTTCTGATACACTGATAAATAATATTAGTGTTCTAGGTAAATTTTGCCTAACATCAGTTTCTTTAGTAAAAAATAAAAATGATTAAAAACCAAGTATCTCTTCTGTACCGACATTTTCATTATCTCTTTCCTTCCTATAGAATGTAAACTCTCTGAGGGTAGAGACTTTGTCTATGTGTCTCAAAACTTCCTCAGAACTTAGGACAGTCCTGGAACATAGTAGGTACACAATTATGTTGAATTCATGGATGGCCACAGATAATGAACAACGTGTGGCAGAAAAAGGGCAGAGAATGGACATGTGTTTATAGCAGAATTGTCTTGGACACACATGTCATTCTTGTCTGTGGCTTCCTGTGGCTCAAAGAATGTGTGTACATGGGGATGTAAAATGTAGTAATACCAGTCATAAGTACTTAAGGCTGGGGGTGCCTGGGTGGCTTAGTTGGTTAAACGTCCGACTTTCGCTTAGGTCATGATCTCGCGGTTCGTGGGTTTGAGCCCCGCATCGGGCTCTGTGCTGACTGCCAGCTCAGAGCCTGGAGCCTGTTTCAGTCTGTGACTCCCTCTCTCTCTGACCCTCCCCTGCTCACGCTGTCTCTCTCTCTCCTAGAAATAAATAAAATTTAAAAAAATATTTAAAATAAAAAGAAGTACTTAAGGCTGAAATACTGCAAAGCAGCTAAAAGCACAGGCTCTTAGATAAGATAGCTGGGATTATAAACCTTGCCTCTGATTAGCAATCTGTGTCACTCTGAACACAGTGTTGGCTTAATCTCATTGTGGCCCATGTTCTTTATCTGCAAAACAGGAGATAGTAATATTCCTTAACTCTAATTCTATCCTTATGCTTGAGCAAGAGAGGTCCCTGCCCTGTAGCTTTAAAGGATGCTACAGGTCACAAACAGAAAACATAAGCAGTTTTGTTTTTTTTAATGGAATACATGGACACCTCTCTCAGTGAGAGGTCTTGTGCTCCACCTGGTCACAACATGACCATGGCCCTAAGTGTCTGCTACAGGATTAGGACAGGTCATACCGCAGGAAAACTCTGCTTCACACCCTATGCTTTAGAAACAAGTTCGAATAACTTCTTCAAAGTGCTCAGAATAGAGCTTGACACTTGATATCTGTCATTTTCATTGACCTTGAAGCCAGTAGCTCTCCTCCTGCTGTACTTAGTCCTGAGGTCTGATTGGATTAGAAAATCCAATTTGTGGATCTGCCCAGTGGAGGACCAGACCCCAAGCTCCAGGGACCTCCATTGAGGCTCAGTCACCCCAGTGGACCCAAAGAAACAGCTTGCTCACATCCTTGGCTTTTTTTACTTTTGTCTCAAATATACTGAAATTAAGAAAAACAGAGTTAAAGCTCAAATGACTTAATTAATCACACTGTGCTTAGGAAGCTATATTTTTAAATATTTAATGAAATCATACACACACACACACATACACACACACACAGAGAGAGAGAGAGAGAGAGAGAGAAAGAGAGAGAGAGGAAGAGAGAGGAAGAGAGACTTCTTAAATCTTTATTAGGACTGAGACATTGAAAACGTCTTTCCTGTAAAATGACACAGGTCAACTTTTTGGCAGAGACCTCAGGAACAGTTTTCTGGCTTTTCTCAAAGCCCCTGTCTTACTCCGTTTCAACTTGTCCTCTTTCCGGGGACAATGAAGTAATCATTATGGTGACCATAAATTTTATTGTCCAACCAGAATACTTTAGTGTCAAGGGGCTATAAGTAATTATGCCAAGACAACAGGCATGAGCCCTGACTATTCTGGGCAGGGCAGATGTAGGATTATCCCATCCCCTCGGAAGCTTATCTGAGCCATCTGCCAGTTTGGGACGCTCTCAGGTCCCCTCCCTTGCTCCAGTCCCTGATTCTGGCTCAGGACAAGAAGTGATTTTTTGACATTAAAATACAATAGTCAATCCTACATCCAAGGGTCATTCTCCATTTCTGTGGCTGCCACACAACGAACATATTACATTATAATTTACTCTTGCCTATTCCCAAAAGATGAAAGTGGCCACTTAAAATTGAGTAAGAGAGCAAAAATTGCAAGTAATTAAGAGAAAAGCACTAATATTTATAGAGTGGTTACTCTGGGAAAGGAACAATGCCAGATATTATATATATATATTATCTCGATTAAGCCTCCTACCAATATTTTCAAGATGGGGGAAGTAGAGCATGGAGAGATTAAGCCCCTCACCTAAGGTCACATATCTTGAAAATGTCAGCACGTGGATGTGTTTTCTTGTGGGTAAAAGGATGTGTTCCCTAATGCTAATTTCTAATTTGATTATCTTTATGTGCTCTTTCATTTTTATCAGTATATGAATTTGGATATGCTTTTACTTCTAAATACATTCTTTTCCTTCTTGAGGTGCGAACCTTACTATGCTTGAATTAAGCAACAAGGTAACATTTTACTTCTTTCACTAACACAAGGCCTCATGGGATTTCTGTATTTAAAGGATAACTAATGATCTTTGGTGGCTCCCACATGATCCATGTTGAAATACCTCAAACTGTTTTAGAAAGAAAGAAATTCCATTTAAAAAAGTCAATTGTCTAAGCTGTCTTTAAGTTTCGCAAAACTCTCAAATTGCTTTTCTAAGGTTAAGAGGATACTCAGAGCTATGCACGCTCAATTTAAAGAGTTTATATAACATAAATCATATTCTTCCTTTCTGTTTTCCTGAAAGTCAGTAATTTTGCTGATGTTCATAGTCTCCAAAAATGATGACTTTGCAGATTGCATGTTTATCCCTGTGATGCGACCTAATTCATCCACAACACTGAAGAAGGAAAGTTATTAACCTAACGGTGGAAGGATGAAATGGGAAATAGGAAAGGTTAAAAGAATAAATAAACCACCTTTCCTTTCATCAAAGCACGAAACAGTCACATCAGAGATATGCAGAGTCCTCAAGAGCTGTCGCAGCTGTCCGAAAAAAATGACATCATTTTTCCAAACTCCAGTTTCCTGGAGTTAAAGTGTCATTTCATCCATAAATAGCTCAGGTTTCTAATAACCTTCAGTCCCACCCCTGGAGCCTGGTAAGGTCAAGCTGATTGTTTTTTCCTCAGCCTCTGAAAGAGTTTATCTGTACCCTGGATGTGTAATAATCTCGTTACAAATGTCATCTGAGTTAGTAGGGAATTGATCCGGGGCTACTTTAACCCTCTTTACCTCAACATGGCTTGATAAAATGGAAAATTGAAAAGAGGAAAGTGGACAGAGAAAAAAAGCTACACCAATGATCCATCTCTTCCCATTCTTTTTTTTTTTTAATGTTTTATTTATTTCTAGGAGAGAGAGAGAGAGACAGCGTGAGCAGGGGAGGGTCAGAGAGAGAGGGAGTCACAGACTGAAACAGGCTCCAGGCTCTGAGCTGGCAGTCAGCACAGAGCCCGACCCGGGCCTCGAACCCACGAACCGCGAGATCATGACCTAAGCGAAAGTCGGATGCTTAACCGACTAAGCCACCCAGGCGCCCCCTCTTCCCATTCTTTTGTCCTAGTCTCAGCAAAGGATATGCCAGTGATCTAGGCCTTCTGTTTCTTAAGATGAGGATGGCTGGGGATGGCTGCAGTAATGGCCTCTCTAAATCGTGATGAATGTGTGGGCTCTGCCTCACAAAGCACTTGGTTAGAGAAGAGTTGGAAGACTAGGGCTGGGTCTCAGGAAATCAGAAGATAGATTTGGTTGACCTCCGAGGACCATCCTGCAGTCCTCGCATGATCCAGTCCATGTTCTCTGCCCGCTGGCTCTATCAGGCCTAATACCTTTGTCTATACCTACTAATGTGAGTGAAACCAAGGTGTACTTCTTTTTTTTGTTAATTTTAAAAAATTTTTTTATTTATTTTTGAGAGAGAGAGAGAGACAGAGTGTGAGTAGAGAGGGGCAGAGAGAGGCAGGGGAAGGGCAGAGGGAGAGGGAGACAGAGAGGGAGACACAGAATCGGAAGCAGGCTCCAGGCTCTGAGCTGTCAGCACAGAGCCCGATTCAGGGCTCGAACTCATGAACCAGGAGATCATGATCTGAGCTGATGTTGGATGGTTAACTGACTGAGCCACCAGGTGCTCCCAAGGTTTACTTCTCAGTGACTTCATTTCTCAGTGACTGTTCAAAGAAGGTCCAACGATTATCAGTTCAACTGTTGTACCTTGCTTAGAAAGATCAGGTTTATTAGACAGACCATCTATGGCCATGATGACCAGTTAAAAATCTATATTTACTCTACGTACTCAAAGAGGTGTGAGATCAATCAAAATTGACCTAAACATATGCAGAGATATCTCATTTTACCTCTCTTCAAGGTGTGATTAACTTCAACACTTTGAAAGAAATATTCCTCTATAGACATTTAGAATTTTCCGGTTTATCTTAAAGTATAAACCCAACATATATGTACACAGTAGCAGCCTGAATGGACAAAGATGGGATATTTATCAATGTTTCTTTTTCCCATGTTCAAGGGCAGTGGCTCACAGATGTCCTAGATGTCACTGCATTGAAGAAGGATGTTCTTCAGATGAGGAGAAGAGTTTGCTGCTTTTCAGGAGCTCTGAAAGCTCACATCTGTGCCAGACCCACTGTATAGCTAGAGTCTTGTCATGTCATTTCCCTGCTCTGCCAAGGTACTGTGAAAAGCCTATAGTGATTCATAGGAAAGCCCTTTGATTCTAGGGATGGAGAAGACGTGGAGTCCAGCTTTGCCATAACTTTTTGGAGCCTTGGTTACCCCATTACTAAGTGGGCTAGACTGTACAACAACAGCCAGAATTCACTAAGTTACAGCCAGATCTAGATTTTTCTTGGTATTCCCTCAGGTTAGCCTTATAATCAACATGATGAGGTTGCTCTTACTAGGAACCTGTCCTGTGATGAAGATGACAAAGCCAAGAGAAATTAAACAGCTCATCCCAGGTCACAAGGCCAGTAAGTGGGAGAGCTAGGATTGGAGCTCAGGTGATCTGAGTCCATGGATGGGCTTTTGACCTCTGTACTCTACGTCAGTAGTGGTTCCTTCTAGCAGAGTCAATCTGAAAGTCTCAAAAAAAATCTGCTGTCCTGTATTTTTAAATCTTAAAATTATTCTCTATATCTTTCATGATCACCAAGTAGGTATTATTTACCTGCTGATGCTGGTTCTTAGCCCTGCTGACTTGTCTTCCTTGGTCTAGGCCTGCTCACTGACCACATCTGTGATTGGGATCCCTAGCCTTGGAAAGTCCATGAGCATAGATTTATTAGAATCCAGCAGCACCTCAGAACCTGAAGAAAGCTACTTGCTCCCAGGAAAGCTCTGTATCCCCAAAGGCTGTAGACCTTCCAGGAAGAATAAGTTTCTCACTCTAGATCTGAAAAGCGTGTACTCCCCTCTCCCTCCTCTCGCCTGACCCCACCTACAGTTCAAATATTTGAAACTGGTTTTGCAGTCTTAATTGCCTCTTACCCCAAGGCAAGAGCAAGATTAGTCAAAGAGCTAATTATGCAGATTTCTCTATTAGATTTCTTCAGCCTAACAGAATCTAAAAGCACTTGCCTGTCTACTGTAGAGAAAACATTGATTTCTGTGGCCAGACACCCACTGGGCAGAAATGTCAGATCAGGTCCCAGTGTGTTACACGGGGAAGTAATAACAATGCTAGCTGAAATGGCTATTGAAAAGTTCCAATCCAAAGCTGTCTGGTGCTGTTTAATTATAATCATGCAGCTACCTACCCCTTTACCTATGGGCCTACCAGCAGGACCAGAGTATGCTAGTAATAGAACAGAGTTCTCACTGGATTATTTGGCTTTCTTTCTACTTGCTGGTGGAAAAATGGGCTGATAAAACATTTGGGTGGGTTGAAATGCCTTTATACATAATTATAAAGCAGCAACAATTCCAAGGTCTGTTTCTTTCCAATGTTAAGAAACAGATTTTAAAATCTCGGTATGTGTTTCAGAGTTCATCAACAGAAGTTTAAAGATCCCTTTATACTCAAAATCTAAATTGCATAAATAAAAGAGTAACATTCAAAAGAGAAAAGAAGAAACTTAAGACCAGCAACACAACCAAGATTATCGGGAGTGCACTTTTCATTTATCAGCTGAATTTCTACTTCCTATGATCAGCTGGTTTAAGGATGCCTCGTTTATAGCCCCACGTCTGCTACAAATTAACTGTATGATGTTGACCAAATCACTTAAGTGCTGCTTATTCATTAAATATGAGAGATGTGATTTAAATATCAAAAATATCACTCACCTGAAAACAGGGGCTTTGGTCAATACAGATATGTTTAAATCCTGGCTTCAACATGTATTAACCTTGTGACTCTGGACAAGTATACCCTCTCTAAGCCTTGGTGTTTTCATTTGTGAAGTAGGTACTAATACACATGCCTTATAGGGTAAAGAATGAACCAGATAATGTACATAAAGGGTGTGATGAAGTGATTCTCACTGGGGAGAATTCTGCCCTATTCCCTAAAGTATATTCAACAATGTCTGAAGACATTATTGGTGTCCCAACAGTGGTGGGGGGATGTGACTGGCATCTAGTGTGTAGAGGCAAGGGATGTTTTTCAACTCCCCACATGCACGGAACAGCATCCCACAACAAATCTGTCAATGTTGCAGAGACTGGGAATCCCTGGACATAACATAAGCTCACTGTAAGCACTCAGTAAATGGTGGTGATGGTGGCTTTGGTGCCTTAAGACCGACATACTGGAGAGAGTACAACGATCTTGGGGTATGTAAGCACTCTATGACGATACATTTTTTTTGGGAAAAGGAAATAATTTTTCTTTCAGGGCTCTTCACTGATCAGATCAGAAAACTTCTGGGCCCAGCATGAGCCCTGTGTCTTCACACCCAAGACCTACAGACACCAACAGAACATTCATCCCACATCTATCTCAAGTCCAAATTCAGCCAAATAACACAAGACCCGGGGATTTTCCACTATTCTATCAACCTAAGCAGAAAGGGCTTCAAACTTAATTAATTTGCATTCAAATTCCTCCCTTTTCCACTATTAATTCCAGTAATAATTTACTGTAGGTCAACCATAAATCATTTACTCCAAAAAGTCCTAAGCAGTAATTACTCCTTTCCAATTCAGTGCACTAAATTAGATTATAATTATTAGTCACACTTGCAGCTTTTATTTAGACTCCAGCTCTAGCCAACACAAAACAAATGTTTGGAATGTTTATAACCACTTTCTTTCTTTTTAACTTGACAGGCTTTTTTTTTTTTTTTAAACGTTCAATAGAAACCATCATATTAAAACTGAGTTTGCTTGACATCACGCATATTATAAGAATGAACCACCTGGCAGACATCCACGCGCATACTTCCACAACCTCCACGGACGTGGCAGGCCAGAGGAAGGTGATATTATCAAAGCATAATAAGAAGTCCACTGGCCCTAGATTATCTTTCCAAGGGGTCTATAAGGTAGCCTGAAAATGTCATGGGATGTTTGTGGTTTACTGTTAGTGTCCATCTCACCCACTAGACTTCAAGCTCCAGGAAGAAGCATAGCCTAGTGCAAAGAAAAATGAGTTAGATTTTGTGGATTCATACATCTGTCCTAACCAGTTCATCTACCAGCACTAGGCTTTGGGTGAGGTTCTTCTTCAAAACTCAATTTCTCATTGAAAATTGTATATCTGCTAATAGTGTCTGTATTACAAAGTTGTGGTGAGAGTAAAACAAAATAATGCCAAGGACCTAGTAGGAACTTAATAACTACTAGCCATTACTATGTCATCATTAGGGCAAAGACCGTATCTGTTCTGCTCACCAGTGTAGACTTAGTCCCCAGGATACTGTTTGCAGAGATTATTGGCTTAATAAACAGTTGTCAAATGATTGAAAGGTAGCTACTGGCTAGCAGGATAACTTTGGGCAGCTTACTCAACCTCCCTTCACCTTACCATACTGATCTACAGCGGGGAGAGGGTTGTTATGAAAATTAAGTGAGAGAATGTTTGTGTCAATGCCTGACATAAAGCATTTGCTTCATAAATATTGGTTGTTATTATTACTAAGATTGCTCCTGTGGTGGTATGCCTTGCTGGCTCAGTTGGTAGAGCACATGACTCTTGATCTCAGGGTCATGAGTATAAGCCCCATGCTGTGTATACAGCTTACCTGAAAACAACAACAACAATAAAATAACAATAACATCAAGATTACTTTCATGGTTAGCTATATGTGCCTTGAAAAAAATCTCCTAATTCTAAACTCTGGTTTCCATATGTGGACAAATAGGCATTGATTCAATTTCTCAGCTGGAAGTGGACAGTTTGTTGTAGGCAGTGTTGAGGGTTTTCCAGGAAGGTTTGATGGAGAGAGGGCATTTACGATGGACTGATCACAATGATGAGCCAGGAAGAGCAAGGATGGAAGTGAGGATGTAAGAGGGTAAATGGATAAGGAAAAAACTGTGGACTCATTGGAATGGAGTCCTCTGATTCTCTGCTGGAGCAGAAGTGCCAGGATAAAGGAGGCAGCAGTGTGGCAAGCCAGAGCAGGGTGTTTGAAATGAACTTTTGGAAGAGGTGTAGGTAATAGGTGTCACTTCCTCCCATAGCACTTCATCCACCTTAATGTACAAAAAAATACTTGCCACAGAATGGATACTTTGAGCCCTTCTTTTCCCTGGAAGAAGCTTGTGAGGAAAAGTTCAATCGTGAATTAAAATATTTCTCACATATTCTTTCCTGTTGTCCTATTGAAATGCAGAATCGGTGCTACTTCTCTATCATTCATTCAGTAAATATTCACTGAGGGCCTACCACGTAGCAGGCACTGTTCTGTATTCTTGGGACATAGCACTGTATTAACCTCCCAAAGAGGAAATTTCATTCTATATAGTTCAACTGAATTTTCATGAATCAAACAAAAATCTCTGCCCTGTGTGGAGCTTCCTTTGATAGAAACACATGATGATGAAAATCAATTCTAAGTCATGAATAAGTTATTTACAATATGTAGAAAAGATAAGGGGCGAGAAAAAGGGAGAGTGGAGCAAGAAATGGAGGCTCAGGTGTGTCAGTGGGTCTGATTTTATTTTATTTTATTAAAAAAAATTTTAATGTTTTATTTATTTCTAGGAGAGAGAGAGAGACAGCATGAGCAGGGGAGGGTCAGAGAGAGAGGGAGTCACAGACTCCGAAACAGGCTCCAGGCTCTGAGCTGGCAGTCAGCACAGAGCCCGACGCGGGGCTCGAACCCACGAACCGTGAGATCATGACCTAAGCGAAAGTCAGACGCTTAACCAACTAAGCCACCCAGGCGCCCCTCAGTGGGTCTGATTTTAAACAGTGTGTTCAGGTTAAGCTTACTGAGGTGACTTCTAGGTAGTATTTGAAGGAACAATCCCCTTCTGTCTTCTCTTGGGGATCAAACCTCCTTTTGCTGATGTGGTGAGCAGCTGACCACTGAAGATATCCTTCTAGATCCTAGCATTTGAGGATCTCAGATCATCACCACCTGTTCCCCCATTTAAACATGATTTTCTCTCTCCAGCAGGACAAGGATTTCCCATGATAAAACCCATCATATGATACCCCAACACTGATGAAAGATCACCACCCCTAGTCTGTCAGGCTTCAGATGGCCAATTCCCTCTCATGGGCTCCTGGGATGGGACCATGTACCTGGGATAGGCTCGGCAACCCAAAGCCAGCGCCAGCACAATTAGCAGCTACTGATTATGCCTATCACTTATAAAAAATATTACAGCATCTCTAGCTCCTAAAATAAGATAACTAAGGGGTATAATGCCATCAGGTGTGAAAAGTATACCTTTCAGGAAGACACCTGAGTCAGTTTCTCATCCAGTCATATCAACCATAGAGGAGACAGGAAACAGGAAAAAGGCAACTATTATCCCAGTGGTTCCCATTGGGCCTCTGCAGGAATAAATGCAGGCTATTCTCTGGGAGATCAATAAGAGTAAGATCCTGTAGCTTCATCTAAAAGATATCAGTAACTGCTACTGGCTCCGTGGAACATGAAGATCAAGAAAAGAGTAGAGGATCTGAAGCCAAAAGTGATAAGGAGAGGTGTCAGGAATACGCTCCAACCCAGAACGCTGTCTGGTATGTAGACACGCTGGTCCTGTTTCCTGGCTACTCAATTTGATGCCAGAGAAGTAACAGTCAGAAGCCTCCAAAAATAACTCCTCTGGTCAGAGCCTAACAAATGAAAAAACTGAGTTTTCATAGAGAAATATTTCTCTACCCAATCAATACAGTTTATCTGTAAGTGGTTAGAAGAAACATCTGTAGAAATATATATGTTAAGGTCATTGCCATGAAACAGTAAGTAGAGAGCAACTATTTATTTGTCTAACTAAGTTAATCAGGATAAATACCCCAACGAGACAATTTGAGCCCCTAAAGAAGAAATCATTTTTGTCCAGTGTGCAATTAAGACAAGTGTTTCAGTTGTTTAAGCCAGTTCTTATATATTGACATCATTGCTTCAATCCTTTGCTTTCTGGTCACATTGTGAATGTTTTTTGAGTTGGAAAGATTCTTCACTCATTCAACTTAGTATTATTCTTAAAGAAGGCCTAAAATGAAATCAGTTAAAAACTCAAAGAGTAGAATCACTGTCAAATTTTCAATGCAACCTCAATTCTAATTTGAGAATTCAAAATCAATTCTGCACTCACTGAGATAATTGTTTGAGCTTTGAACTTCTGAGTACTCTCCCAATCATACCAAGTCTGTTGGGAGTTTTTTAGCATGAAGGAGAAAATGAATTTTATCTTTAAAAAATCTTTTAAAGAAAACAATTAAGTTTCTACTTTTGATTGAACCATTCATTTAAGCTAGTGGGAACATATGGCTTAAAAATCAACTCATAAGATAAAAATCAAATAAACCTATTTCTTTTTTGAATGGTTCTGGATTAATATTCACCTGGGCTAGGCTTTGAAATAATCTAGTCTGATAGCTCTTATCTTTTTGGGGGTCAGGGATTCCTTTGAGAATCTAACAGAAGCTAGGGATCCTCTCTCTAGAAAAATCTATATATTTGTAATTTCAAGGGCTTTATGAACCTAGTGGCTGTGTGGAATCTATATTCAAAAATATATAATCCAGATCAAGCCCCTCCCTTTTTGATTAGAAAAAAACCTACGAAGTTCCAGTTCAAGGTGGCAAGTAGGAAGATCCCAAACTCACCTCCTCCCACAGACACACCGAGTCCACAGCTGCATATGTGACAATTTCCTCTTAACAAGACCTAAGGGCTGGCTGAGTGATAACTACACACTGGGTGGGCACATGAGAAGAAAACCATATCAGAACAGGTGGGAGAGTCAGGATACAATCTCACCATAACCTCCATCACCAGCACAGTGTCTCAATTAACATTGTTGGTTTTCTCATTTTGTCAGTAATTCATAGTGTGGTCTGCTTCTAACACACTCGTATTTAGAAAACCAAGGGATACTTTTTTCTTCCTTATCCTTCCAATTTCTTCATTTTCTGTATTTGGGGAAAATACTGGTTTGCTTCCCAATTCTCCAGCTATTGCCTACTGCAATAAGCAAGCTTGAATTTCTCAAGTCATATTATTTATTTTTTCTTGCCAAGATAATGGAAGAATATAAGCTCTCCCAGGCACATCACACTGAGAAATACTGGGGGTGGGGAATGGACAAAACAGTCTTTGTGAAGGAATTAATGGCTGACATTTACAGCATACTTATTTTGTGTTTGGCCCATATATGTATTTTGGGTTTTAACACAAAATTTGCCTCCTAAATTATTCTACGTCCTTACTCTAGAAATGCATCAAACCCTTCCTAGTTGAATGCTAGTATTTATCTCAGAGAAGTTCATGGTCTCTGGTCCAAACCCACTGTGTTTACCATTGCAGGGTTTATAGGATGAAATTCTCTTCAGTGTCTTCTGTCTTGTTTTGTATCTTATGAAATAAACTCATTCTCTGATATTTAAGATGATATTCTTCATTCTATGTATACATTTCTCTCTGAATTTTGGACCTTTTGGTATTAAAAGTATCTTTATTAAACAAGCATATGTGAAAATTGTTAAAAAGATATTGAAGGTAATTCTTTAAAGTTCCTTCTTAATTTCATGAAGCACTCTTTCACTTTTTATCTAGTAACTGTCATTGCCCAGATTTTTTTAATGTTTTTTTAAAAATTTATTTCTGAGAGAGAGCGAGAGCGAGAGCGAGAGAGAGCGTGCAAAAGAATGAAACTGAGCCACTTTCTAACAGCATACACAAAAATAAGCTCAAAACGGATTAAAGACGTAAATGTAAGACCTGAAACCATAAAAATCTTGAAAGGAACACAGGTAGTAATTTCTCTAATATTGGTTGTAGCAACATTTTTCTAGAGATGTCTCCTGAGGCAAGGAAACAAAAGCTAAAATAAACTATTGAGACTACATTCAAATAAAAAGCTTCTGCACAGCAAAGAAAATAATCAACAAAGCAAAAAGACAACTTACTTAATGGGAAAAGATATGTGCAAATGATATATCTGGTAAGGCATTAATATCCATAATATATAAGGAACTTATACAACTCAACACCAAAAAAGCCAAACATCCAATTAAAATATTGGTAGAGGACTTGAATAGACATTTTTCCAAAGAAGACATCAGATGGCCAATAGAAACATGAAAAGATGCTCAACTTAGCTAATCATCAGGGAAATGCAAATCAAAGCCACAATGAGTATCACCTCACACCAGTTAATATGGCTAGAATCAAAATGACAAGAAATAATAAGTGTTGGCCAGGATGTGAGAAAGAGGAATCCTTGTGCACTGTTGATGGGAATGTACAAAAATTAAAAATTAAAAATAGAAATACCATATGGTCCAAGAATGCAAGCACTATTTCAAAAGATATATGCACTACTATGTTTATTGCAGCATTATTTACAATAGCCAAGATATGGAAGCATGTCCATCAATAGATGAATAGATAGCACAAATGTGGCACATACAGACACACATGAATGTTACACAGCCATAAAAAAAGGATGAAATTGTACAATATGAGACAACATTGATGGACCTAGAGGGTATTATGCTAAGTGAAATAAGTCAGGCTGAAAAAGACACTATCATACAATTCCACTCATAAGCAGAATCTAAAACCCAGCAAAATAAATAAGCAAAAAGCAGAGCTATAAACACAGAGAATAAACTGATGGTTGTCAGGGGGCGACGGTGGGAGAATGGACAGACTTGGTGAAGGGTAGAGGGAGATACAGGCCTCCACTTACGGAATGAATAAATCATGGGAATAAAAGACACATATGAAATATAGTCAATGATATTGTCATAGCAATGTAATAATGGTTCAGATGGGGGCTACACTTGCGGTGAACATAACATCACATATAAACTTGTCAGATTACTAAGTCGTATTCCTGAAGGTAATGTAACATTGTGTGTTAACCATATTCAAATTATTATTATTATTTTAATGTTTATTTTGGAGACAGAGAGAGAAGGGGTGGGGGGGAGAACAAGCAGGTAAGGCAGAGAAAGAGAAGGAGATACAGGATCCAAAGCAGGCTCCAGATCTGAGCTGTCAGCACAGAGTGGGATTCGAGCTCATGAACTACAAGATTATGACCTAAGATAAATTCAGATGCTTAACTGACTGAGCCACCAGGTCCCCCAACCATATTCAAATTTAAAAAAACAAACTAAAAATAAAAGTGGTATTCAGGCAATAATACAACAAATTGGCTTACAAAAACACATGCCTGAGAATAAGTCTCTCTTGAGAAGAATGGAGCTGATAATAATCAAATAATAATGGAGGCAATCTGGTCACTGTTGCTTATTTTAGATGATTATGAAGATTCATCACTGAGAGCATTCTGTTTTTTGGTTGATAGAGAATCTTGATTTCTCAGTGCATACAAAAGAGGCCCAAGTTGTTTAAACATTTTCTGAGATAGAGCTTGAAGCTAAAAACTGATTTCTTTTTAATTTATTTTTCTTTTTACTAAGCACTTGGTTTCTTACCTTATTTTTTTTGTTGGTTAATGAAACATTTCAAAACAGGGTATCTATCTCCTACAGCCAAAAAACATTAGCATATTTTACATAATCATTTCTCAGCTGACTTACTTTTATGTAAACTTTTAATTGACATGATATACACTCTTGCCTAAAAGTAAATTAATGATATCATGATATTTCAGCCCCAAAATTTTAGCATCTGTCTCAAAAAATAATAGTTTCCTGCATACCCACAGTATCTGTCATACCTAACACAAAATAGTAATTTCTTAACATCATCTAATATTTAGCTCATATAAGAACTTTTGTTCAAGAAAACTTTAGTTTCAAGGAGCTGTTGAATGATCTTCAGATGGTCTTCTTTTGGGAATGTTAGGCTACTTTGTACTGTCCAGAAAGTGATGAAAAAAGATTCTTTATCAACTCTCCACTGCCATTTAATTTGGGGAAATACTGATGAATTCCTTTTATAAATATTTCCAATTTTACTTTATGACATTCAGAATATTTTCAATGAGTTTTTCAGATGAGCTGATAAACCTTTCACTTACAGGAAGGTTTTCAGTATTTGTTCATTGATGAAATGGAGAAACAAGATTAGAGAAGATTATAAAATAGGGCAGTGCTTTGTCTGATGCACAGAAATAGTAAGTAGCTATATGATGAGTGCTTGCCATAAGCCAGCCACTAGGCTATATCTGGTATCTTATTTTATATCTGTTATTTTATGCTCAATGCATAAAGTGCTATATTATTTTCAGGATGGCTGCATACAGTTAGGCAAGAGGTAAGGAGAGCCTGGATCCAGCTTTTACGGCCCCCCCTCCCTGCCCCAGACTCTGTCCACCAGGAGGTTTGTAACCCCTTCCCCAATTCACGATGGTCTCATGTGGGGGCTGGGATAGCCATGCCAGATTTTATAGAGGAGATATCCTAGGTGCAAGGCAAGACCCAAATCCATGTCTTTTTGTAACGAGAATTATATACCAAACCGCCTTCTGCTGCCTTCCACAAAACAAAACTGAAATCAAAATTGTTTATGAGGGCAATGAGAGGAAAGATCCTGAAAAAGCTTGGGGGAAGTAGAGCAGGCCATGCTCCTAAATACAGCGGTGGCAAAATAAGCTCCTCTGTCATGGTGGGCAAAGGGCATTTTATGCATAGCATAGCCAGGATATTATGCAATAAGAGGTGAACAGTTTTTTTTTTTTTTAATGTTTTATTTATTTCTAGGAGAGAGAGAGAGAGAGACAGCGTGAGCAGGGGAGGGTCAGAGAGAGAGGGAGTCACAGACTGTAACAGGCTCCAGGCTGTGAGCTGGCAGTCAGCACAGAGCCCAACACGGGGCTCAAACCCACAAACCGCGAGATCATGACCTAAGCGAAAGTCAGATGCTTAACCGACTAAGCCACCCAGGCGCCCCAAGAGGTGAACAGTTTAAGCAAAGAAGAGATCCATCTTTGTTTTTGTTCCACGACAAAGGACATGAAGGCTTGGGACAAATGGGATCACCTATGTGGATTTGGGAACAGCCTAGTGAATGAAGAAATGGCAGTCTCCTCGTGTTAAGCAGCTTCAGGAAGGGAGGAAGAGGATCTAAGGGAGAAGGGCGACAGACGTTCATACCATGAAGCACACTGCAAAGAGTAGTCAAGAAATGTTGGCAGTGCTCTCTGACCTTCTGGGATCATGACCAATGAAGTCAGGGCACTTCCAATGGAAGGCAGATGTTTCGCACTTTCTTGGCTAGGGCAGAACACATCACAATCTAATTTATTTTGGTCAAAACTCCAAAACACTAAAAGTGTTATATTCTGTTCTACTCCAACAGAATGGGATATTGTTTTTGCTTACTTTTAAGTTTTTGCTCTTGTTCATTTAAAAAATGGCTGTTACTCTTTAACACAGCCCATGGGCCAGGCATTCTGTTGAGAACTTTACTTACATTATCTGAGTTTATTTGCTCTTCATGATAGTTACACAAGAGAGATAGCATCACCTCAATTTACAGAGGAAACTCAATTTTCCAAGGTCACATAGTTGGGAAGTAATAAGGACTAGAGTACAACCTCAGATCAGCCTGACTCAAAAGTGTACCTACATGCCTGCCATGTTACACTGCCTTCCTTTGGGACATCAAGGGGAAAACTGCTTTGTGGTTTTCATTGGCAGTGTGGTTGTGGGGGCTCTGAAGCTAAGGAAGGCTGCTAAATTGCCTACAATCATTTTCTGTTGATTAAGCAGCAGGTAGGAGGAGGAAAATCAGGAGTGACTGTCTCTTTTTAAAGGGAAAAATAAAGAGGAGGGTCATTGTGACTGGAGAATTCTACAAATGAGATGTGAGACTTGCAACTGAAATAACACTTCTATTAATAGAGTCCAGTAGGAGAAAGACCCAAGAAAAGGCATCCTGACCTGCGTGAACAGATGTTTAGCAGGCAGGAGGTGTCTGGACGATCAACATTTTAATTTTAACCTAGAAGGAAAATCAGACAAGTCATGAAAGGCTCTACTTCCCTCCTTCAGCCACTGTCTTTCTGTTTTTAAAAAATTCATCTTTATTGAAGTAGAATTGGCATATAAAATTGTAAGATATTTAAAGTGTGCATCATGGTGGTTTGATATATTGTGAATCTTCCACATCCTGTCAATTAACACATTTATCACCTCTCATATTTATTTTTTTTCTTGATGAGAACATTTAAGTTCTACTACCCTAGAAAATTTTAATTATATAATTCAGTGTTCTCAATTCCAGATAGAGATCATGTTTTACATGAGATCCTCAGACCTCATTCACCTTAGAGCTGAAAGTTTAAACCCTTTTACCAAATTCTTCCTATTTCTTGTACCCACCCACCTCCCACCCCTGGAAACCACTTTTCCACTGTTTGAGTTTGACTTTTCTAAAAAAAAAAAATATTCCACAAAGAAATGACATCATGCAGTATCTGTCTGTCTGGCTTTTTTCTAGCATAATGTCCTGAAGTTCCATCCATGTTGCTGCAAATGGGGGGAGCTCCTTCTTTCTCATGATTGGGTATTCACTCCTTTCCATTCTCAACTGTGGCATGAAATAAGCCTCAGGAGGAGTTTGGAGTCAACTTTTTTGGGGGGGGGGCGGGGACTCTTGGCACCCTGTTAAAGCATTAGAGTTATAGGAGTCAGAGTAGGCAGTTATAAGAAGCATTCTCTAAAAAAAGAGTAAGTCTCAGAATTCCAACCAAATCTCAGTACCCATTCTCTTTTTTTTTTTTTTTTAATATTTTTATTTATTTCTAGGAGAGAGAGAGAGAGACAGCGTGAGCAGGGGAGGGTCAGAGAGAGAGGGGGATACAGAATCTGAAGCAGGCTCCAGGCTCTGAGCTGGCAGTCAGCACAGAGCCCGACGCGGGGCTCGAACCCACGAACAGCGAGATCATGACCTAAGCGAAAGTCGGACGCTTAACCGACTAAGCCACCCAGGCGCCCCCCCATTCTTTTGACCTTGGGAAACTGCTTGACCGGAAACCTGGTTATGTAAACTTGAAATGTAGTAACAATGGTACTTAATTCTTGGAGCTTTTGTGAGAATTAAAAGCAAATCAACATGAAGTACCTGCATAACATTTGGCAAATGTTGGCTCTAAGAAAGTTTCCTGGCTTCCACCCTGTGGTCACAAGCAATCCCTTCCCCCACCACTAGATGTCAGCATATCTAAGCGTCCAGGGATGCTTTTGGGGATTTTAAAGTGTTTATAACAGGATTATAAATTCTGGTCAAATTGTACAGGAAGAAGCGTTTTATTTGGCTGGCATGTTTTTGCTTATTGTAAATTGATTTAAATGTCTTTAAGTTTTGTCTAAAGGCTGTGCTTCACCCTCTACACCAGCTTCTCATGCTTCCTTTTCTCAAATTATTCTCAGCCTAATCACGGTACTTTCCTGGGCCTGGCAAACATTTGAGACAGAGACCCCTGGTCTACTAATGGGTTAAGTGAAGAGTAATGCTGACAGGGTGAAACGATATCTTGAGAGCTGAATCTGCGTAAACGCACATTGACAGAAGGAAGATAAACTGGGTGAAACGAATTTGGCCCATTTAATAGTTTTGCTGAGGCCTACACAGATCTATCTCTGCTATCTGCTATGTAAAATTGTTTCCTGTTCAATTCTGTCAAACTCCAAAAAAGTTACAAAATAAAGAAAAAAACACAAACTGCTGATTGGTTTCTAAAGCTTTCCAGATGAAAAGGCTTACAAAATGAAGCCTCATATGGGAGATATTAAAAAGCAGGGATTGTATAATGGGCTGGACCATAATGCTGTAAGCCTAGAGCTTTAGTTCTGATTTTGACAGCTGCCAGGGAGAGATTCCACCTTTAGAGTCATAAAAATCTCAGCACTGGAAGGAAATAGATTCTAAAAATGGGGAAACTGAGGGACTAAATAACTAAATGATTTGTCTCAGGTCCTACAGACTGTGGGGAATGGCAGTGCAGAAACAAAAGCCCAATTGCTAGTTGCTCTTTTCACACTCTATGATGGAGACAGATAACATTTTTGGTTTGAATAACTCACATTCTTGGTCTATATGACCTATAGTTACCAATAATTCTCACTTCATGTCTTTCTGAGACATGTTTTTGGACCTTGGAATTCTGGGGTGGTGTATGTGCCTGTAGCAGAGATGTGACATCACTTTTCCATAGGAAAGGTGAAATAGAAGCTTCACCTTGTCATATGAGCAATTCAGGGAAAAATAAAAATAATCTGCTACTGAAAGGGAAGAAAAAGGCATACAGAACTGATTTTTGACATTGATTCAACCTATTGGGCCTTTGCCCAGTTCCTCTCTTTTCTTTGTATAAATGGAGCCAAGAGTAATAAATATAAATCAGGATCAACTGGTTCAAACAATATGACTCAATTCAGAGATTTCATCTCTCAGTAGAAAGCTTTAGAATAAACAAATCCATTCTCTAAGCTGCTCTTGTAGTGGTCTCCAATTTAATTTTGTGTTCTTCCAAAAGCAGCTACACCATAGCATGAACTATGAAAAGCTGGGGTTATCGTTAGAGGACTTATCACTCTCTGAAGTTTGTCCCTGGGTTCATTCCATCTTTAAACAAATAATTGCTGGTGTCAAGGGGGTGTTGATGGATGAAGATGGGTACGATGAGAACAGTGCTCTTAATGAGCTTATGATTTACTAACTGGTGGGGGATAAAATAAACATAGGCATTACTTGCATACCAAGTAGACCATAATAATGGAAGAAACCAGTTACACATGGTATTAGGGGAATTAGAAAAATCTTTGTAGAAGAGACTCCATTGGTGTTAGGTCTTGAAGGATGGACACAATTTCTTTATTCTTTTTTTTTTTTAATGTTTTATTTATTTCTAGGGGAGAGAGAGAGAGAGAGAGACAGCGTGAGCAGGGGAGGGTCAGAGAGAGAGAGAGAAACAAAAACTGAAACAGACTCCAGGCTCTGAGCTGGCAGTCAGCACAGAGCCCGAAGCGGGGCTCGAACCCACGAACCGCGAGATCATGACCCGAGCGAAAGTCGGACGCTTAACCAACTACGCCACCCGGGCGCCCCACAATTTCTTTATTCTTTGACTACCACAAGTCTCTCCAGTTAGAATGGTCACTTTACATTTTGGCTGATAAAAAGTAGTGAATGAATAATTCTTTTAACATGTACTATTTGAACGCCTGCAATGTTCTGTGATAAATTATTCATCCTTTACAGCTCAGTGAATGCTACCATCTTACCTGAGCTTTATGATGAGTAGATCAGCAAAGGTTCTTTTCTTGTTTGCATTTCTGCTCTATTTAATTCATGTTGAATATTTTGCATGAACTGGAGACCTAGAATATACACATACATACATACATACATACATACATATATATGATCATGAGAAAAAAATATATATAGGATCACAAGAACATATGTGTGTGTGTGTATATATATATATATATATATATATATATATATATATACAGAGAGAGAGAGAGAGAGAGAGAGAAACTGTATATAATATAGGCTCCATTTATCTACTTGACTTGCAAGCTTCCTGAGGGCATGGTTTTGTATGTTATTTTAATTCAGCCCAGCACTTAGTACAAAGCAGGAGTTTAAGAAGAATTTATTGAATAAAATGAGGTCAGTGATTGTCCAATCTTCACCTTTAGTATGTATGGAAATAGTCTATGTCTGTATTGATCATTTCTGTCTTCTTCATGACAAGTACCACCACCATGGTAAAGACTATAAGCCATATTTCAGATGGTTGAAAAATGAAATGGTCACCTGGATAGATCTTGAAGTTCTCTATCCATTGTAATGTCTCCTGGGCACAGCCCAGTCTATTCTAATATCTAGTTTTTATGGAAATGGCTTTGAACTTTATATGAAACAATTCTGTAAAGACAATGAAATATAACCTTTGTAGAAAATTATATAAAGATATGTGACTTTGAACTCCTGAGGTTTAAATTTTTTGTTGCAGTATATGTGTGTTCACTTTTAACTCCTTTTAACATCAGAAAGCTTTGGAGATTAAAAACAGAGAGAGTTCGTGCACAGGACTGCTCAGGGGCTGAAATAATAGAGCACCTCATCATTTTCTACACTTACCCATCAGTTCAAGCCTCTTCTTTTGTCATATAAAAATTACTGAGGTTAATAGGCTGGCTTCAGCCTTGTTCCCTAACTTGCCAGAGGGGCTTAAAGTCAGAATCTGAAGGATGCAGAAGACATACATTACTGAGTCTGTCTAAATTGTCTCTACCTACACAAAGACCCGCCATAAAAATAAGACAGCTTCACAGGCTCCGCTTCGCTGGCCCAGGATCTGATGGGACACCAGTAAGCATTTTGAAAAATAAAGGCTAACAAAGCTTACAACGTATGTGGTCATTTTTCATGCTCAAGAATCTTAAGAGGTAGGTACTTTTATCATCATACAAATGAGAAAACTGGAGCTCAGAAAGTTTCTGTGAGTTGCCCAAGGTCACTCAGTTGGTGAGCAGCAGAGCAATGATCTTAACCTGGGCACTCTTACTATATACCCACAATAGTAATCCTTAAGCTCTTTTGCCCTTGTTGGAATTCTTCCTCCCTTTTAATGACACTTTGCGAGTATGAGCACCCTCCTCTAAGAAAACAGGCTAGCCACAGAAATAGATTCCATGCTAGGTTCTAGATGTTACTGTAAGTTGTTTCCTGAACCTACATGAAAGAGAGTCTGGTATAATTTAGTACTACATAAACATTCCCTGAATGAATGACACGTCCCTCAGTAGATCCCTTCGTTATTAAACTCTCCAGTGAAATTTTTATTAAGCCCTCAGTAGGATTCAGGACAGTATAGTCAATGGAGTCTAAGAGAATATTCCACCCTTCTACTTAAATGCTGCCTAGAAAAGGAAAGCAATGTGGATATGTGCATTAGCAGAGTATTTTCTACATAGTCTATTGCATTTGTGAAATTTGCTATTAATTTTTCTCAATCCACTGTCATTTTAAGAGCTACTAGCCTGTGATTATACAGCAATTTACATGCTATCTTTCCCTTTTGCATCAACAATGCCAATGCATAATTAAACCATGTGCTCTGGGGGAAAAGACACTTCTGAGTACAGAAGTGAAAGCAAGATAGTGTCTCAAAAAAAGAGCACAGAAACCAATTTAAATACTAAGTGAATGTAGGCATATTAATGTCAGTATATACTTTGGCAAGAAAACTAACTTAAACAATTTGCTTCCATAATACTTTTTGATTTACGGATACTGTGTTGTTGTTGAAGTCTGAAGATACGGTTCTCAGCCCTAAGATCTTAACATATTACATAAGCTAATTAGAAAAAATTATTAATCATTTGATTATTTAGATGCAGCCGTTAAAAAAGTGACAATAATCTCTCATGAGGCCTCAGACAGATAACACATCAAATACCTTAATATAATTTTTAGGTTATAGGCATTCCCAACTTGTAGCAGGGACAGGATGAGTGGATGCAAATTAATCTGAATGACCTGGAAGTTATTTTAACAGTAGGTTGATTTTTTTGTTTGTTTTTGTTTTTTTGCGTTTTCCCATTTCATAAATAAATGCATCTGATTGCATTTATTCAAGAAGGCAAGGAGAAAAAACCCATTTAACAAATATCAGACTAAATCTGACTAATAATTTGGCAGAGTACATCTCACAGGACAAGGCAGTTATGAGCCATAAACACGAGGTGCAGAGAAACAAAACACATACTAAACACCATCTAGGACTCTGTTGGCTTGGCTCTACACTATAGATCACAGGCTGGAGGGAAATTTTCAGGAGTTTCCTCATTTTTCTTTTTCCACAGCTTTTGACACTGAGAATTTAGGTCAATACTGCTTTCCTTTGTAAACCAATTTACCCTTAGAAATGAAGTGATTGTTCACCAGGAAAGGAGAATGGAAGTATTCTACGTAGGGTCTGCTACCCAGACCCTCTAAATTCCAAGACGCTTTAAATTAAAGAGGCCTTTAAATCCATCACATTATAGCCTGCTCCCAAATGGCAGAGATTGCATTCTGGGCAGAACCTTCTAATCTTTTGTCAAATCCAGGGGACATAAGCCACGGCAAGAGAAAATGAATCTAGAACAAAGGAAACTATTTTCAAGGGAACTCATCACAGCTTGGGGCCCACTTCATAGATCTTAACAATTCAATTTCTCTTTAGAGTGAATTTGAGTGATTTCAAGTGCATTAGAATAGAAGTGAGATCTGAGCTGGAGGCAAGACACTTCTTTTAGGATGAGTCTTCTATTGTGTTACTGGGATTGTGTGTGTCGCTACATGCTAAGCTGCCAACGTTTGCAGCCTGTTCAGGATCCTTTCCACTGAAGGGGTTTTTCAGGATGAGTTTTCAGGATCCTAATTCTTCGTTTCAGGTAATACTTTTAAGGAGTTTTGTATTTTCCTCTTCAATGTATGCCTTTTATAATAAAAACACAGACAAACACACCCCCTGACCATCTTTTCTTAAGTGTAGCTAAAAATAAAATAATCCTCAGGCGCCTGGATGGCTGAGTCGGTTAGGCTCAGGTCATGATCTCATGGTTCATGAGTTCAAGTCCTTGTCAGGCTCTGTGCTGACAGCTCAGAGCCTGGAGCTTGCATCAGATTCTGTGTCTCCCTCTCTCTCTGCCCCTCCCCTGCTCGCACTCTGTCTCTCTCTCTCAAAAATAAAATACACATAAAAAAATTAAAAAAGAATAAAATCATCCTTGAGAGGCTTAATACAGACCAAATCTCTGTAATTTCAGAGGTTATGACACGGGCATCAGAGAACCCTCTAGAACTAGTCATCAAAGCTTGAATGACTGAACACATGTGGCTAATCCCAAGGCGTTTTTCTTTCTGTAGACTTGCAATACGATGTTGGACAATCAAACATCAGGCTTACCTAAAGGTGGGTGGATGGTCACTGGGGCACTGATGATCTGTTTTATGATGCACATCAGTTTTCAAAGTTGTCATTAAAATGTGGAATCTTATTTTTAATGCATGGCAGAGGCCTGCTTCTCAAGGAATCCGGTGGTATCTTAGCCCCATATATACCAGTTTTCCAAGTTGGGATTCTACCCGCATAAGGCATTAATAAAGCAGTGTTCCCCAAAAGGGTTATGAGGAGACATTCAAAACTTTCCAGGCCTAAAGCATTCTCCGCCCCTTGTGAGGACAAGGGCACAGGCCTGGCCTTGGCCTCCCACGAGCTTCTTCTCTCATGGAAATTACATGCATTCTCAGGCTCAAGTCTAGTCCTGTGGCAACTCCATTTGAGGGATGTCAGCATTGAAAAGTGGGGACTACAAGTAATTATCTATATGCCAAGGGCCCCATGTCATTTATTTGCGGCAACTAAAGGTGTCTGGTTTGAATTCTGCAAATTGGCTGTCAGTTTTGTTCAACAAATTCATTAATCTTTCCCATACTGAGTTTTCTTCTGCAGAGCCTTGACTTAGGTACTGGAAGGGAAATGAAGAGAGAGAAACATGAATTCTTTTTGTTAGCAGTCCCTATTCCTCCTGTTTTGGTAGCTGTGGTCATTTGGGTCCTATGGCAGGTGGAATGAAAGATTCGTAGGCAATGGCATTGGCCCAATTTTCTCCTAAGTGGAGGGCCTAGGGAATGTTCATCTCTAAGGCGGCATGTCACAATATCCCAACCACCCACTTTCTCCAATTCCCCCACATTGTGACAATCACACAATTAAAAAAGAAGAGTGGTGGGTTCAGATTCTACCTTATCCAGAAATCTTGTCATGTCCTGAGATTTTTCTATGATTTGCAAAGCCACAGAGGTCCATCATATAGGCCTGACTAATTTTCATCAGAGGGGTGATATTAACAGTAGTTTTCAAGGCATTTATGTGGGGGAACAGAAGTAACAGTATAGAAATGCCTGACCACTTCCAGTCATTCTGCCTTATGGAACCCCGGCAGACAGCTGGGAAGAAGGGAGGTTTGAAAGTTCTTGGCTATCTGGACTATTTGGCTTTCTCATTAATATTAAACATCTCAAAGATTTTTTTAATGTTTATTTATTTTTGAGAGAGAGAGGCAGAGAGAGAAAGAGAGTGGAATCTGTGGGGCTTGAATTCACAACTTGTGAGATGACCCGAGCAGAAATTAAGAGTTGGACTCTTAACCAACTGAGCCACCCAGGTGCCTCCTCTGAGGAATTTTAATGTTGCTTCTTAATGATAATTTCTTATTCCACTGAAAAGATTTCAGTTTCGTGGGAGTGGCTGTAGAGTCACCAGCTGATTTCTCAGTTCCCATCTTCTGTTTGCCTTTGGGAGGCTTCTACATCCAGCTTTCATCACAGAGTATATATTATACATTCCTTAAGAGCAGTAGAATATTCTGCTGCAGACTTAGATCTGTGTCTCATTTCCTTTCCAGCCAATTGAGGATTCTCTTTGGCACAGGACTTAAGAGCTCATGCTAATTTTTTTTTTTTTTTTGGGCTGCACAATACAGAAAGATGAGTTTTAGTGTCTTCCAGCGTTTTCCACTAATTAGCCTTTTTGATCTCAATAAATAGATGAGCTCTTTTTATATAGTGTTTAGGTTGATTATTTCATATTTCTTAAAAAAAAGACTGGTAAGGGATACTACGATCTGAACAATGGTTTACACAGTTTAGGAAGATTTTTATATAATATTTAATAAGCCAAGGGATTTGTGTTTCAGAATTTTGTATCCATTACCTGGAAATTAGGGTGGGCTCTGTTCTTTTCTCAAGTTCCTGAGAGGGTTACTTGACTGGGGAAGAGTGTTGTGGGAAAATTTATCTCCTTGTTCACTTCATTTTCATTTTTCTTTCCATTTGATAATTCTTTTATGTATTATATTTTATTTTTTATGTAGATTCTCAGAGGACTAAAGGAGAAGAGATTTACATATGGTGTACTCAACAGTTCTTCTACACTACCAGGTGTATAAGAAAGACAAACATTGTATGTCCCACGTTCTGCCTCTCTCCCAGTAATAGAGCAACTATATTATAGGGACATTAAGTTGATGCTAGAAGAACACATCATGGGGTGCCTCCGTGGCTCAGTCAGTTAAGCAGCTGACTCTTGATTTCAGCTCAGGTCATGATCCCGGTATCATGGGTTCCAGCCCCACGTTGGGCTCTGTGCTGATAGTGTGGAGCCTGCTTGGGATTTTCTCCACCGTACCCCTCCTACCCCTCTCCCACTCATGCTCTCTCTCTCAAAGTAAATAAACAAACATTAAAAAAGAAGAGAGCATTATATGAAAACAATTATAAACAGTTGTGCATACTGGTTAGTCTTGTGATGTTATCTGTCATTTCTCATAGAATGCTCAATTCTTTAAAAAGGTTCATTATTTTACTTTCATTTCTGTTCCCTCTCTTTTCTGTTTGCTATTTCTTCTCTTTCTACCCTAGTTTAGGCGTCTATTTTGCCCACCTGTGAGAGCTCTCTCAAGATCAAGATCAATATTCTTTCTTTTCTTTAACGTTCATTTTTGAGGGAGGGAGGGCGGGAAGGAGGGAGGGAGGGAGGGAGAGAGAGAGAGGGAGGGAGGGAAGAAGGGAGGGAGGGAGGGAAAGAGAGAGAGGGAGAGAGGGAGGGAGGGAGGGAGGGAGGGAGAGAGAGAGAATGAATGTAAGCATGCACAAGTGGGGAAAGGCAGAGAAAGAGAAAACCCCAAGGAGGCTCCACACTGTCAGCACAAAGCCCAATGTGGGGCTTGAAACTTCTTAACATTTTATTTATAGATGGAAACTGGCTTTACTGTTAAAGCAGCAGCATCAATAGATAGCTGGCCCCACTCTGGAGAAGGGCCCCAGATCAACTATTCTAAAAACGAAGTTATGACCTTGGTAGCGGTACCCTGATAGGAACCTGGTTATGGATGCTATGTCTCTACAGTTTTATGCCAGTCCTGCTCCCTTTGTTCCCCGGGCACTAGTCTTTTAGTGCCACACGTATTCTGAACACATTCCTGCTTCCAAGCGTGTACATATGCTGTTCCCTCTTTTCCATGCTTTCCCTTAAACTTAAATGTCACTGAAGAGAGGCCCTCACTAACCATCAACATATGTTGTCCTGTAATACTTTCTAATGAACTCTCTGCCCTTCACAGCGCTTGTTAAAAGTTGTCATTCTGTTTTTCATTCTCTTGCTTTTGTCCATCATACCAGAGCACAAAGTTCATGAGGCTGGGAATTTGCTTGAATTGTTCATTGCTGCACCTTTATGACTTAGCTCAGAGTCTGGTGCATAGTAGATATGCGACAAATAAAGATTAAGTAAATAGACAAATCTCCGTAGCAAGTTACTCTGTTTGTGTAACCTGGTATATAACTTTAACATAGTTTACTGTGAATATCAGGGTACATTAGGAATTAGCTTGGGCTCCATGGTATATTTAATGAACTGTGCTTGGTAAAGTAGAAATGAGTTGTTCATTTGTCTCTGTGTTCATGTGAATTTAAATTATTTTATAAAAATACGAATTTTTTTCTTAATTAAAATGGTAGTACGTATTTATGTACTATGTAGAAAATTTGGAAACATAAGTATGATGAAGTATAAAACTACTGACTATCAGTTATCATTAATAAGCTGTGTTATTTTCTGGCTTTTAGTATAACACATGTATTTTAAGAAATTTGCACACATTAGGATGATACAGTACATACTTTTTTGGGAAATTTTCTTTGTTTTGCACCTTATCATTAGTATTGCTCAAAAATATTATAAGTGGCCACATAATAGTCAAACCTAAAGAAGTCCCACAACTTGTCCACTGGTTACCATCCTGGCCCTGGTGATTGGTTCAGAGTTGTACATCTGACCCAAACCAGGCCAGTTGAGTCCTCCCCTGGCACATTTATGACTATTGCCAGCAGGAAAAAGCTCCTCTCTTCTATGGACATAGAACAGCTAATATATGAGTTCAGGGACTTTCACTTGGGGAAGACAGTAGTAAAAGAGAATGTAGTGAACACCGACAGAAGTGCAGAGGTAAGAGACAGATGAAGAGTATCTTGATGGCATGCTAACTCTTGGATCCATTTGTCTCTATGGATAGGTCAACCCATCCTGTAGTTTGATTAAGTGAACTGAACTTAACTTGTTTGGAGTTGGGTTTCAGTGCCTTGTAACCAAAAAGATGTGGAGAAATACAGACACTAAGTCCTTTTATCAATAGGTTTATATCACATGATATCCATGAAAGTATTGGCTGATATGGAAGAGAGCCTGAAAAGTCTGTAGTTCATGGTCTCTCCTACATGATCTCATATTTGTCCCTGAACTCAGTTATAGGAGCAGAGTGCTATAATTCTGGATTTTTTGCCTTGGCCTTTTTAAGAATCTAAACTTTGGAGTGAGGGAATCAGCACATACATTGGGATCCATTAAGAAAGAGCTCACATAACATACTGTCATGTATTCCAAAAAGGATGCTACCGAGGATAGCGTCTATTTCATTACCCTGTCTTTATATGTTGGGTATAGACAGAAATTCCTGCCATGCCTTAGTATAGGCCAGCTTCAGGAGGGGACTGGGACAATCACACATTCCATGAATCCTGTGCATATTTTGATATACTCATAACTCAAGATTGAATGTGACAGAGGATAAGAGATATTTCTGTTTGCAACCTAAACTGGTACCACTAGGAATCAATAGCATGAACACAGTTTATAATTCACTTGGCACTAAAATTTTATTATGCATTTTTTTATGAATGAAGGGAAAAAACTGGGAAACCACATCATTTCAAATTTTGTGCAGAAAGTGGGAGTTTGGGGTGCCTGCGTGGCTCAGTGGGTTAAGCGTCTGACTCTTGATTTCAGCTTAGGTTATGATCTCACAGTTGTGATATGAAGCCCTGCAGTGGGCTCCATGCTGAAAGTGAGGAGCCTGCTTGGGTTTCTCTCTCTCCTTCTCTGTCTCTGCCTCTTCCATGCTTGGGAGTTCTTGCTCTCTCTCCAAATAAATGAATACACATTTTTTTAAAAAGTGAGAGTTTATTACTCATTTTATATGCATTATTTCAAATTCTCCTAAAATGCAATTACACTCTACTGGGAATGGTTGAGTCTCTCTTGGAAAGTTGTTCAGTTTGTACCCTGTGAACATCATGCGCTATGCAATTGATCAGGTTTCCTTCCCAATTTTTGTTACTGGCTAAATATCACAAAGATCAATTTTTGCCTCATTTATAGAAAATGAGTAATTACAAAATTTAACCTCATTTGTGGTTTATAATTAACCTCATTCTTGGACTCAGATTATGCTCCTCCATGCCTTTGTGGTTACCCACTTCATAATCTATTTTATCTTCCTTTGGCTCATGAATTTTGTAAATCACTTTAAATTCTTATTGGAACATAATGAAATGTAACATTTTAAATTACTTTTTGGAATCTTTTAATGTGACCCTTTTTTGTATACTCCTGCCATTTATTTCCATGACCTTGTCCAATGAGTACCAAATCTTTAGTCCATTTCCTTTGGCAAGTGTGTATTCCTCAGATGAATACACATACTATGATTTAACAACTGGTTTTGTAAGATACCCCACATGGCCTTTTGTTCTAATTCTTCTGGTAAATATCCTATAAAAATGTATTAAGAAATGCATCCATTTTTATTTTATAAGTATAGTCTTTAACAACTCTATAATTCCCCTCTGAGCCTTTTTTAAGGGACTCAAACATCTCTCACTCCTGTATCATTTTTTATCTTGTGCCTTTTTTGTTTAGGCATAGTTTGTGTCAAGGTAAAGGCTCTGCTAAGGTCTCATGAAGATGATGTGACAAACGTCCTCAGCCCACAGGATGCCAGCCTTGCACTAGGATCACCATGAGAATAAGGACTGGCATTGAAAGTACTCAGTCTTTTCTTGTTTGGTAATTATAGCTTCTATTTCACCAAGTAGAATTCTTTTACAGCTCAAGAGCCACAACTAACTAGACAGCAGGAGCAGAAAAATTCTGTGCTTCTTTACCATTAGATTTTATTTTCATCACATGATTTTCCTCCTGTATTTTATTATCAACATCTCTTCTTCTGATATGGTCTATATGGTATAATTTATATATGCTTCAAAAATATATTGTCTTTTTACCTTCTCATTTTGATGTTTCCATTTGTCCAATGAAGTAGTGACCTGTAGGCTCACAACAACTTAATTTCTCTATCGTCTCCACAATCCCTGTAAGGGAGGGGTCTTTGCAACAATTTTGTATTGTGTGCCTTTGCCCTTTTGCCCAACACCTGATCTTGATGTCCAGTAATATTTTCTCTCTGTGAGTCAGCCTGTGTGGAAGCCTTGAAATGAGCTGATGTGTACTCATAGAGCTGTGAGGCCGCCATCTTCCACCGCTTTCTGTGCTGGGAACAGGAAGTGAGCACTCAGCGAGAAGCAGGGATGGAAAGCATGGCTGATTTTCCTGGTAACTGTTTACTGGGATGTAGCTATCCTTGGGCTCAATGTATTACTCAATATCCTCCTAATAAAAATTTTTCCCCTTTCTTGAGCCAGCTTGAATAGCTTTCTGTTACCACCGGACGAACTGTGGCTAAGTCATGTTATTAACAAGTGACAAGCCCCCAATATAGCTCCTTGGAAGCAAAAAATTCCCTTTTTCATGTTCCACTTTGCTTCTCTCACAAAAATTCCGTTAGTATTTTCTTCTCAAAGCCCCTTAGGCAACATGTTGCGGCCCTGGAGTTCCTTTGCCACTTGTGCTACATGTTCCTGTTTTGAACTGTGCTTGTCCCAAGTTCAAGTGATTTTTCTTACTCTGTCAAGTATTCCTCTGGGCACTCCTCCCTCTTTGTCACTTGCTGGGCTTCTTGTCCTTTCTCGGGTTCAGGTATTCGCATTCTTTTAGACTCACGTTCTACCTACAGTGGGACCTGTTACTCGCCTTGTCTTTGATCTCTGCCTACGTTAATCCCTCTGCACCATTTCTCCCCAGTTCCATTCTTCCTTTCTGGGTTTTTGACAAAGCTGCTCCTTCTGAGGCAAGTGCAAGTATTTTTGTCTTCTTTTTTTTAATTTTTTTTTAATGTTTATTTATGTTTGAGAGATACACACACACACACACACACACACACACACACACACACAGTGAAAGTAGGGGAGGGTCAGAGGGAGAGGGAGACACAGAATCTAAAGCAGGCTCCAGGCTCTGACCTGTTATGACAGCACAGAGTCCGGTGTGGGGCTTGAACCCAAAGACTGCAAGGGCATGACCTGAGCCAAAGTCAGATTCTCAACAGACTGAGCCATCAAGGTACCCCTGTCTTTTCTCTCCTGCAAGAACAAGTTCCTCCCTACCATTTTCTTATGGTAGTTCTTGTTCATCCCTAGGTTCATCCTCTTTTCCTTTTATTGATTTCCCTCTTTGAATATCAAGTTCCTTTCTTATAGTTTCCTGAGCTGCTCCTGGAGCCTATCCTATGTGCTCTTTTGGCCCATGTGTCTTCTCTGCTTCCATGTGGGCTGAGAGAATGAGATCCCAGCTTATGCAGATGCTCTGGGTGGTCTCCCTTTACTTTTGGAAATTTGCCTCAGCAGACCTTTGTAGGTCCAGAGATTACAAAGGAGGGGACCATATTAGTCTGGGTTCTCCAGAGAAATGGAATATGTATGTATGTGTGTGTGTGTGTGGTATTCCTTATTTTATTTTATTTATAGTTTATTACACTATATATTTTTGTATTTGATATACATGTTAATATATAATAAAATAGGGAATTTAGTTCATGTGGTCATGGAGGTTGAGAAGCCTGAGAATCTGTGCTTGGCAAGCTGAAGACCCAGGAGAGACATAATTTTGGTATAAGATTCAAGTTCAAAAGGAAGTACAGATGGCTATTTCAGCTATGAGACAGTCAGACAGAATGAATCCTTCCTTACTCAACCTTTTTGTTCTTTTCAGGGCTTCAACAGATGGGCCCATGGTCAATGACAACCAGCCACATTAGGGAGGGCAATCAGCTTTACTCAGTCTGCCAATTCAAATGCTAATCCCATCCAGAAACATCCTTGCAGACACAAACTTGGTAATGTTAACCAAATATCTGGGCACCTGGGACCCAGTTAAATTGACACACAAAGTTAACCATCATAAAAAGTTAAATAAAATTACCTCAGCTGCTCATCTATGTCTTGTAGGCATCTAAGTCCTGGTGAATCCCACAGGGCTCACCTCCCCTAGGTTCTCTTATAGATTTGAGTTCCTGTTCTCAGTGAAGGCTTTACTCGTTTATTTCTCTCACACATTTCTCTTATGGCTATTCCTTCTCTTTACTCTGCAATTTGATCTAGAAAAGAAATAAATTTGCATAAAAACTGCCCAAGTAAGGCATTTGAGGATAGCTAGACCTGCAGAGGGGTTGGGAAGCAGACAGATTGGACATGACATCTGTGTCATGAATCATAATCATATAGTATCGAGTTCTATTTTCAAAAATCATATCCAGTTACCCCCCCTACAGGATTTCCTCACCAGGCACCTTTCTCTCACCTACTGGCTCAGTACCTCATGTCTTGAAGCCCCAAATTCTTGTTTGATTCCTATGGATAGTGGTGAAGCTAATTCTTTGTTGCAGTGCATCCTTCCAAAGTGCAAATGGATACAGATTCACTTTTCCTACCCTGAAAGGCTATGGAAATGCTAGTTTATTAGCTCTGCTTTGCTTATTCATGCAAGTAATCAGTCATTCATTAAACTTTAACAAGTACTTACTTAGCACCATTAAACAAGGAATGCAAAAGAAAGGCAAAAGTTGTGTCAGAACAGTGTTTGAAGAGATGCTATTAGCATGCAGTGCTATGATTTAGCATTTATTGTATTATGAAGGAAGATTTAGAATAAGATAGAAAGAAGTCATGTGTCTCGGGCTTTTGAAATTCCAATCAGTGTAACGGCTAAAAAAGAAAACTAACATATGAATACTAGAAGAAAAAAACCACACATTTGTTGAGGTACCACATTAAAAACACACAACAACAAACTTCCCATTCCTTTTGAAATTTACAGACTAGAAGGGGAGATAAACAAGTAAAGAAGAAACTGCAACTCAGTATGATCCAATAGAGGCAAACATGGGATGGCATGGATTTAGCATGGATGGACAGTGGTCATCATAGAATATTTTCTAGAAATAACACCACTTAAGCTGAGTCTGAAAGGATGAGAGGAGTTAGGTTCGTAATGAATCATTTGCTCATTTGCATGTTCTTGTGTTTTTGCAGGTGGAGGTACGGCACGATGGTGCATGGATGTGGGGCATAATGATGTGGAAGATTCACAGGGATGTCACTTTGGTAGTTAGGATTCAACACACCATATACTAAACTCTTTGCTTTTCCTCTGACATTCCCTTGTCAGTAGATGACACCAACACTCACCTAATTGTTCAAGCCAAAACCTGGGTATCATAGTAGGGCATCTTCTCCCTCAACAACCATATACAGTCCATCAGTTACCAAGGCCAGCCATTCTGAAGAGCTTTCAGAACCTTAAATATGCTATCCCTCCTTTTACCTCTGAATGTTTGTGAATATTATTTGCTCTGTATAGAACAATGGTTCTTCTCCCACACTTCACTTACCTTTGATTGGCTAGCTCATACTCATTCTTAGTGAGTTTATACATCACTGTCAGCTTGCCTGACAACCTACATCCAGATCAGATGCTCTATCTGTGGACCCCCAGCATACCCCAGAAAAGAGTTTATGACAATCTGTTATAATTGCCTATAGGTTTCTCTGTCTCCTTCACTAGTTTATGAGCTCCACAAAGAAAGAGATATTATACCTTTCAACTATAACTACTCTTTTTTTTTTTAATGTTTTATTTATTTCTAGGAGAGAGAGAGAGAGAGAGCGCGAGCAGGGGAGGGTCAGAGAGAGAGGGAGTCACAGACTGTAACAGGCTCCAGGCTCCAGGCTCCGAGCTGGCAGTCAGCACAGAGCCCGACGCGGGGCTCGAACCCACAAACTGCGAGATCATGACCTAAGCGAAAGTCGGACGCTTAACCGACTAAGCCGCCCAGGCGCCCCCAACTATAACTACTCTTAAAGTGACTGGCACAGTGCTTAGCACAAGGTACGTATTCAATAGATGTTTGTAAAATGAATGAGTAAACGAATGACTGAATTTCACAGCTGGAAAGTTCTGAGCATGATACTAAGCCATGGTCTGTGTGGCAGAATGGAGGAGGAGCTGAAGTCACCAGAAATGAGGAGGCTAAAGGCTTGTCTATTTGTAGGTGTCCGGAGGGAACTGAAGTTGTTGAGGATGATAGCCCATCATGACATGGATAGTAAGGCCATCAGCCATAGCCAAGATCTTCAGTGAACACAGTGAGTAGGTGGGGCAGGCAACAGATCAGTGATGAGAAAGGGTAAATTGTACAAGAGCCAGAATCTATGAATGTCAAGAAGGAAGGAATTTTGTATAAACATGGAGGAATATTTTTTTTTTTACCCTGGAAGCATTCCTTCTGTCCATACAAAGTTCTCAGATGGTCTCTAAGCCTCATCTCTAGTATATAAACAATGCCCTTAATAATGGCTTTAATCTTGGACCCCTAAGTTGAAAGTGTCTGGTGAGCATTTCCCATTGTTGCCTTTCAGCTTTTCATTCCCAAGTTCAGACTCCAAGTCAGCCGCCCCTGTTATTGAGACTGCCAGTCCATCATAATGCCTTTGAAAACAGTCACAATGCCTCCTGCAGCAATTGTTTCCTCCCTGGAGAGAAAAATCCATGTTTTTAACCTTAGCTTTCAAAGGATGCTCTCTTATTGGCTCAATCTTTTTCTTTTAATGCTCTCTTCAAAATCCAATTTTTCTAATGCTCTGTGGCGCACAGTGAAATGACTTATTTCCAGGGATTTGAATTACTGCAAACAGGTCTCTTGGGTCTATCCCAGTGGAATCAATAATAGGCATTCCTACCGTGTAACGTCTTGCCACACAGTCCTTTGTATTCCTTTTTATTTAGATCATCACAGTGAATCTTTATATAATGGTGCCCTTCTCCTACCCTTCACTGCCAGAAGGTTTTCTTTCCCTTCCTTCTTGACTCCTGCAGCTAGTAGAAAAGGCACTGTGAAGAAATCAGCAATTTTCATTTCTTTTCTTCTTGTACTTGTTTCTGCTTTTCGCCTTTTGCTTCTCCCATGCCAATTCTTTATGTGTGTCTTGGTGGCCATCTTTCTTGAGAGGCTGACACAAACTCTCTTGAGACACTGTCTCGCTCTCTCAAAAAGACACTGACACACTCTAGAAGACTCTGAGGGTAGACCTTTGATCTCTGACCATACAGTTGGGGCCCCTCCAGTCTTGACTTTCCCCGCCAGGTTCTGCATGGCCCGAGCAGAGCCCATGCTCACTGTCATTGTGGCCCTCCTCTCCCCCTTCTTCCCGTAGGCCCACGGCAGTATCCCCGCCCCCACTCACTCTGCTGAAGTACATACGTTTCCATCCCCAAGACCACAACTTGATTTTGATCACTGAATTTGGTCAGAGATTGAGGGAAAGAAGGCCTTTGAAGATGACCTCTTATGAAGCCATTTTCACTGATCTGAGGCCAGCTAGCAGACAATAATGAATAAAAAGGTGCCACTTAACTTAGTGACATGTGAATATCATACAGTATTGATAGAGAAGAGGTCCTTATCATTTGAGAAAGTAATCTTCTAGCTGACCTAGAAGGCTGCTTCAGCAGGAAGCATGAGAAAGGAAAAGGACACTAAATCAGCCTTGGTAACCCAGTGGTGATGGATAAGCAAGATAGATCACGCTTATATCAGAACAGAATTTCTTCTCACACAATCAAACAGGAAGAGTGGCACTATAAATCCTGGCCTGTTGCATGCTTTCTCCTCTGGCGTTACAGAAAGTCTCACGTTGAAAAGAAAATACGGAAATCCAGGATGTTCTTTGTGCTGATATAGTTTTCCCCTCAGTATTAGGGATACCCTCACAGACTCCCCTTGACTCTCCAACTTCTGGCTTTATAGGTTTATTGGAGGAGACCACACCTTTCTCAACCATTTTTCCCTCTCAGAAACTCCTTTACAAGAAGCACCGATTTAGAGCTCCAGGCCTCTGCTTGTTGCCAGCTTTGAGGATTTTCTCAAATATGGGAAACAGGGCAGGAAGGGAAAAGGGAAAGGTCAGAAGGACAACCCTTCCAGTTCATGATGAATTCCTGTAGAGCATACAGCAAATCTGTGCCACCACCAACTCCAGGGTGAAGATGTGGGCTTTTAGAGGCTCTTTGTATCCTCACAGTGGGATGGGAACCAGGGCAGATATATCTGTGTTTTAATTGGGCTTTTAATAATCCATTAGGTAGGTAGAGGAATCATTGTTACACCATTTTAGAAATGAAGAAATGGAAGCAAAGAAAGCATGATAATGTGTTTGGATAGAGGCCATGAAACGCATCATAGGTGAAGGTGAGCCTGGGCTCCGGGTCTTCTGACAACTGGCCTGGTTTTTAGCCACTGGCGTAAGCTGCCTCTCCCAAGCTCTCATTCTTGGTCAGAAGTCATATTATTCTGAACAAAAAGAAGCCACTACATTAAAACAATTCTAAGCATGTAGTTGTTCTCTAGTCACTGAGCTGATGCATTTATCTAATCTGTACACACAGACCTCTGACTTCGTTGTGTTTTGCTAGAATCACATTCCAGGGCTTTTGGTCGATATTATGCAACACCACTTGGCTGGTTTGTGCTCTGCCAATGTTTGGGAGCAAGCTTAATTATGCAAATGTACCTGATAATAGAGTATTCATTTTAGTCATGCTCAATTATTTATTTTGAATGCCTGGCCCCAGTGACTTGGACAGAGCTTAGTAACAGCTCATCTCATATCTAGCAAGGAGACACAGGAAAGGACACAATTCTGATGCAGGTCAACTGCCCTGATGGGCATCAAGCTGCTTCAGGGAAAGTCGCATTTGAGGCAAGGCCAGCTATTTCTAGGGAAAATTCCAGCTCTATTGCCTATCTGTTGTTCCCAGACTGAGAGGCCACTTCATAGGACTGTAGGAGCAGTGACTCTTAGAGGCAGACAGAACAGTACTTGAAATGATGGGTCAGAGGAGAATGGAAAAGAAACCTGTTTGGTTACTTCCACTGACTCCTTAACTGCCACATTTCCCCCTTTATGCACTCCTGCCTTTAGGGATAATAAAACGGGGCCTGGAGGGAAAGCAGTAGAGACAAGTGGAAATAGATACGCCAGAGTGTTTAGCTCTTCTCAGAAGAGAATAAGTGAAAATCATGCCATTGAGCAGAAATAGGATGGCAGCTATCTTTAACTCTTTTTGATTTTTCCACAAGTGCCATGATCACATTGACAGTGGGCATTTGCATGTTTTAGGTGGACATCACTCTGCCCCTCAGACTTGGTTAACCTGTTCTCACCTTACAGTTGTCAATGTAAGTGTGACTTCTCCCAAGATGTCTTCCCTGAACACCTCACCCCCATCCTCATGCCCGGAATAGGAAAGGCACTCCCACAGCATTCTCTCACAGAATCAGGCATATTCCTTACGGTGCCACTTATCTCACTTAATGGGATTACTTGTTTTGTTGTACAACTCCGTGTCTATGAAGGTAGAGACCGTGTCTTTGCTCTTTACCGATGCACAGCACAACTCAATGCTTGGGAGTTGATAGCCACTTGGCAAATGTTTGTTGAAAAAGGAATGAAATTTTGATGGGGGTCCAGGCTTTGCTTTCATCCTTAGTCTCCGGCTGAAGCATAAAAGGATTCACCTATCATTGTGACAATGTCTGTTTTTAACTGCAGAACACACAGCATCTTTTCTACTGCATGGTTGTTTCTAATTAATTGATGACTTTCGTGAACTTCTGATGGCTGAAGTACCTGTCCGTCCAACAAAATTTGTCTTAGTCTTACCTTTGGTAACTGATTCCATTTCTTCTCTCTCCTACTCCTTGCATAACCCCCAGAGGAGTGGGAATAGGACCCAGGCCTGGACAATCATGGCCCTTCACCAGGATTGAAATTGGAAGAAAACATTTCTTTTCTGATAGGGTTATTGTATTGAGGGCTTTGCATCTGTGACCCCTGACAGCCCCTTTGCCTACCATTTCATAGAGTCTGTGGATGAAACCAATCAGAAAGCCAACTAAAAAGTCAGATAGGGTTTTAAGATCCCGATTCTTGCACTTCTTTTTTTGTCCTCATGCCTTTCCCAGAATATATTGTAGTTCGGAGGCCAATAAATACCTTTTTTTTTAAGTCAATGTGAGTTTGATTTCTATTTCTTACAACTGAATGGGATCTGGCTAATGCAGTGATTAAAGTGCATTTATTTTTAGGAACACAGGGAAAGTCAGCTGAAGTCAGGGGAAAGGGTTGCCACATCCTTAGTTTCCAAGTTTAAATGGACTTTTGACTTTAAAAGTCAGAGTCCTGATAAATATAGAAATTGTTACCTGAGGCCAGATTTAAGGGTCATGACCACACTGTAACTGTACCAATGGGAAGTGGATAAATCACTGCAACACCTAAAAGGAGCATCAAGTCCTAATTCTGTCTCAGGCTCATCCAAGGACACCAATGGCTATGGTCAACTCTTCTGGCAACTATCCAGGGGCAAGTAGAGAAACTTATCCAAGGATTTCCTATGTGGCCGGGGAGGTGAGGCCTTAATCTCCTGGTTCAGAAATATGCTGTATGTGCTGTGGACCAGAGATAGCTGACGTTGCTTCCCCTTTCTGTGTTTTCCAAAATGGGAGTTTTTATTGCAGACATTATGCACTCCTTCATAATTTTATATTGGCTCTCTTGGGGTGGTTAAATTTACTATTTGGCAAGAATATGAGAAGACTTGGAATTCAATATAGCAGATGATATGATTTTAGGTTGTCCCTTTGGAAAGGGTGGCTGTGTTTTCTGTTGTACGTGAGATACTGGCATTTTGATAGATGGGCATTTCTGAATTTAATGCCAGGGGAGAAGGAAACTTCAATGTGCTCAGAAGTGAAAGGGTAGAGTTCATTAATCTATAACAGCTATCATGTTGTTCCTCTAGCTTCTCCATCCTCTTATCTGGTGAAATGCTTCTTCCTCCCATTTCTCCCTTGTCCACCTACCACTCTGAAGCACCCATACAGTGACCCTGTGCCTTGCACCTGGCCAAAATTGTATTTTGGGGTCAAGAGAGCATCTCTGGGGAAAAAAAAAAAAGTCTCTTTTCTACTGGGAATGCTCAAATGGGGGGATATGAACCTGCAAAGACTAGAGAGAAAGAGATGTGGAGAAGGTTGTGTTCTCTGGGTCTGATTCCCCATCTCTGAGGCCCCAAGGCCCTGGACCCTGTCATTGCTCATTCAATCCTGAGACTACTCCAGTATCCTGTACTTCTCGGGTCAATAAAATCTCTGTTCTGCTTTATGTGGTTTGATACTGATTTTTGTCACTTGCAACTGAAAGAATTGTGAACTCAGTGTCATCTCCTCAGAGAATGCTCCTTTAACCACTTAGCTAATTTAATGCCCTTTCTGCTACCTGCCATTTTCTATCTTGTTGCCCTATTTTATGTTTTATAGTACTGATGGTTCTCCAAAATTACCTCTTCAGTAAATGTCTAGTTATTTGTTTATTGTTCGTTCTTTTCTCCTTCCCCTCCTAATACTAAAATGTAAGTTCTATGAGGTCAGAGATTTCATGATTTATAAATTTTTTTAATGTTTATTTTACTTTTGAGACAGAGAGACAGAGCTTGAGTGGGGGAGGGGCAGAGAGAGAGGGAATCACAGAATCTGAAGCAGGTTCTGAGCGGACAGCACAGAGCCCGACACAGGGCTCGAACCCAGGGACCGCGAGATCATGACCTGAGCCGAAGTCGGCCACCCATCCGACTGAGCCACCCAGACACTCCAGAGATTTCATGATTTATTCATTAATTAATTTTCTTAAGGCCTACTACAGAACTTAGCATACAGTCGGTTCTTCTTAATAAATATTTATTAATTGAATCACTCACTAATGTAGGTGTAAAGACTGAGAAGTACCAAGGAAAGGGTGTCTGCAGGTGAAGGCCTCCTTCTATTTGTCTATCCTGATTCTCCCAGCTTTCCTATTACTTCATTAATTGATATTAAATATGTTTCCATTTTCTCTCCTTTGGCTGTCCTTTATTTACAGTAACCTTACTACTCAAGCTCTACACTACTGTTCCTGTCACTTGCCTCTGGTCCTCTGCTGCTTTTCGGTCCCCAAACTCCAGCCTCAGTTCACATGCAGATTCTCTAAATGCTTACACATGACAATTTAATTACTGAAGATGTTACTCTTCTTTTTGGCTCTCCACCCAAGGAAACTACCCTATCACAGTGCTTGAGTTCTTTAAGACCTGCCTGAATAATTTTCTCAAGCTCTCTGGTGGCAGGGAGGGATTAAGCGATCTGTTTTCTTAAATGTGTATAGCACTTCATTCATTTGAAGGCATTTTTGAATGAGTCAGTCTCAGCTGGCCTACACAACATCCCTTATGAAGCAGACCAGGATTGGAATTGGTATCAAAAATTCAGAGGTTAGAAAACCAAGGTATAGAAAAGCTGGTGGTTTTTCTCAGGCTACAGAGGTGGTGAAGGTAAGCCATGGACTTAAATCCAGTCTTCTGCTTCTTTGTAACATCTGAAACTCTGTTGAGAAGACTGTCCACTGGGATGGGAAACTGGGATGGCGTTGGCAAACTGGTGAAGTCTAGGCCACAGAGTTAATTGTGGCCATCTTCTACTACTGGATTAACAAAACAAACTAGAAAGTCAAATCTGTGTCACTAGTCAAATTTTGATGTTAAAGAACTGGAAGGTGCCATTTGCCATTTCTTATGGCACACTACTTATCAAATCTCAGCCACAAAGGGGGAGAAAAATACCATTTCTGGACAATTTGCATTTTCCCTGTTTTAAGTGGAATCCAATACATCATAGGCCCGATGACATTTTAAAAGTTTCAAGTCTGTAATGGCTGTCATGACATGAATCATTCAAACAGCAGCCACTGTCCTGAGCAATGACTCAGAGTAAACAGCTTTAAGAGAAGAAAAACCCACATTTTCCCTCTATTTGGAGTCATTGTTCAAATGGAATAAACCTGCCCAATCCATGAGTGCTTTCAGAGGCTGGATGCTTCTATTGCGTCCACAGCAGAAGCACATTCTTGAGAAAAGGCCATGAAACAAGGGCCAGGGACTTCTTGGGGTCAGTCCTTTATTGACCACTAATGAAAAGTGTGACCCCAGGTGGGTCTTTTCAGTTTTCCTTGGTTTGGATTCTTCATTTGTAAAATGAGAGAGTTAGACTATATAGGCTGAGAGGTCCTTCTGGTTCTAAGAATTATTGGTTTGGGGTCATTTTACTCCAGGACAGGAGTCATGATTGATTGCAGATAATTTTTTGCCCCTTGAGAGAAGCTAGGACACCAAGTGAGAACAGGGCATGTGGCTGGTGAGTTGTTCCTGCTTCGCTGCCACTGCGAGAAAGAGAGAAAGACACACAGGTATCACTTGGGTGGTAAACACTCTAATTTGCACTGGGATGTTTGTGTATCTTGTAGGGAGGGAGTCAGACATTACTAGGTTCTTTCTCTCTCTTTTTTTAAACTAAAAAAACTTTTTTTAAAGTTTATTTAATTATCTTTTTGAGAAAGAGAGAGCACAAGCAGGGAAGGGGCAGAGAGAGACAGAGGGAGACACAGAATTCAAAACAAGCTCCAGGCTCCGAGCTGTCAGCCCAGAGTGGGACACAGGGCTCGAAATCACAAGCGGTGAGATCATGACCTGAGCCCAAGCTGGACGTTTAACCAACTGGGCTACTCAGGCACCCCACAAAGGATGTTTTCTAGTAAGACACTAGGTAATTAAGAACCTAGTGACTTGGGGCACCTGGGTGGCCCAGTCCATTTAACATCGGACTTTGGCTCAGGTCATGATCTCATGGCTTGCGAGTTTGAGCCCTGCGTTGGGCTCTTTGCTGACAGCTTAGAGCCTGCTTTGGATTCTGTGTCTGTCTCCCTCCCTCCTTCTCTCTCTCTCTCTCTCTCTCTTCCCTGCTCATGTCCTGTCTCTCTCTCTCAAAAATAAAAATAAACATTTAAAACAACAAAAAAGAAACCTCTTTTGTTGTGGCAAAGGGAAAGACAGTAGCTAGTAGTCAATGCACTTTTGTGTACTTTGTTATCATTCCTGAACCCTGACCATTGCCTCTTGCCCCTAAGATGAGAAGGGGAAATTGGGAAATTAGAGAGGATAAAGCTGTTTTATCTGTGGCGGAATGGATGTGATGGAGCAGTCACTGGTCTGAAGGGTGGGGTTGGTGTCTCACTGCTAGAGGATTGGATAATAGCAGAGAATATTCCTTTAGATCCAGGCATGCATTACCTGTCCTTTTAGGTATGACTGAAGGCCTGTTTTGCTTGGGCCAATATAGCTTCTCGATGGAGGTTTTCATTTATTGATAGACAATGTTTTCCTTAGATCAAATTTTTCTGGAGACAGGGGTTGGGAGGTTTGGGAGTTTCAACTATTTCAAAGTTCCATTCTTGTCAACTAGTAACATTCAAGTGCTTTGAAGATTTAACTTATTCCATCAGGTGCATACTCATAACCTAATTCTCTTATGACCTAATTAAGGCCATTGAATCTGAAGAGTTGCACAATTCTTGCCAATACACCATCCGAGCCACTGATTCAAAATGACTGGTCTACAACTATGGTGCCCAGGAACCTCCTGAAGCCATCACCTGGGAGCCGTCATGGAGTTTCCTGCCAGGGACATGCTTGTCCCCAGAGGAGTTTTGCCAGGACTTCCCAGGACAGGCAGTTACAGGGATCCTGGGGTGTTTTCAGTGGCCCGAAGATTAGATACAGCAAATGCTAATAGAATCACTATATGAATGGCAGGGAGAGTTGGGAGGGGCCTGGTGGCTTCTAGCGCTGTATAGTTTTTAAGATTGTGGTAAACTATACATAACATAAAATTAACAATTTTAGTCATTTTTAAGCGTACAACTCAGTGGCTTTAAGTACGTTCAGAAAGTTATGTAACTACACCACTGTCCATCTCCAGAACTTTTCCTCATCCCCACATAGATACTCAGTACCTATTGAACCATAACTCTGGATTGCCTCCTCCTCCTAACTCCTGGTACCCTCTGTTCTATTTTCCGTGTCTATGAATTTGTCTATTCTAACTACTGCATATAAATGGAATCATGCAATATTTCTCCTTTGGTGTCTGGCTTATTTCACTCAGCTTATTTTCAAGCTCTATCCATGTTGTATTGGGGACCAGAATTTCATTCCTTTTCCTGTCCGAATAATACTCCGTTTTATGGATATACTACAGTGTGTTTATCCATTCAGCTGCTGATGGGCAGTTGGGTTGTTTCCTTTCGGCTGTTGTGAATAGTGCTGCTATGAACATCGGAATACAAGTATCCTTCAAGCGTCTGCTTTCAATTCTTTTGGATGTACATCCAAAAATACAGTTTCAGAATCATATGGTAATTCTATGTTTAACTTTCTGAGGGACCGAGAAACTGTTTTCTACACAGAATGCACTATTTTACATTCCTATCAGCAATGCACAAGGATTCCAATGTTTCCGTATCCTTGTCAACACTTGTTATTTTCTGTTTTGTTTTGCTTTTTGATGATAGCCATTTCAATGGTATGAAGTGGTAGTTCATTGCAGTAATGCTGTATTTTTGATAAAGCAAGGGAGGGAAGGCACAGAAAAAATAAGACTGCTTGAAAATTTAGCCATTGACTATATGTCAGAAGATGTAAGGTGTGCCTTGCAGTTCTGAGGTCCATTTAGAGCAAGTTACTTAACCCCTGACTTTGTTTTTCCTCAGTATGTGTGATCATGAATCTGAAACCAAACAGAACATCTAGGAAATACTGCCGGCACCAGCCTTAGTTCAGAACATCTGCTGAATTGTGGGCCATGTTTCTTGCTGATTTAATTGCCTTTAGCAAATTATAGGTACGGCACAATTTGGTTAGGCCTAAAGTTCAGCCAATTTGTTTCCTGAAACTATAAGTCTAGTTTCTCAAGCTAATAGTGTAGATAAGGAGGAAGCCAGGTTAGCTATTACCATTCTATAAAGATATATTCGTTTTATGCAGAAATCTATCAGGAATAATATAGAACTATCTGTCATTTTTATTGACCTTCCACCAATTTTAAGTTTTTGAACAAATAGCTGGTTAAATCAATTCAAAAAACCTTCTTCTTTCTCTCCCCCAACAATCAACTACTGCTGCTTGTATAGTCTGAAATATAATATTCTACAAGACTCAAAGTGAGTAAGGGTGCCCTTTATCAAACAGGCAAGCTTTTCTAGTGAGATAAAGCATGGCTATGTCCTGACTTCCTTTCATTTTAATTAGTTTCTTATCATCTGATAACACATTGGGATGAACATTTTTATATATATACATATGGCTGCTGTGTTTTCAATTTCGTGATATAGGAGAGATCTTAGCTGACAACTTGACATGCCATCTAATTATCACAAAAGAGGAAGATTACAGATTGGGTGTACCAAAATGAAAAACAGTTTGTAGACAGCAATTTTTACTTAGCTCCTAAAATAAAAAATTTTTAATTTCAGTTAATAATTTCGCATAGCAAGTCACCTCACTGTGTACTCCTGGCACATATTTTGCACTGAAGGAAATAGCAGGAAATGACATGCCTCAAAATGAGGCATTCCATGAGTGATATTTTTAAAAGGCAGGATAGACCGCCTTTTAGCCTGTAACGTTAACATAGGGAGATGCAGCTATGAAGATGAATTAACACTTGCTTTGTCCCCACATAATGCCCGAATCCCCTCTGAGAACGGAGGTGAGGTGTATACCCATGTTGGGCTTCTGAAATTTCACCGAAGGACGTCAACTGATCCCCTCGCTCCACTGCACGCTGAAAGACAGCATTTCAAATTTAAGGAACAAGAGGAAAGTGCCCCAAGCCAGGTGATTGTCAAAAATCACAAACCTGAATTCTCTTGTGCTCTATTCAAACGCTTAGTTGAGAGAAAATATTTACAGAGAGGAGCTCGTAGGATAGAGAATCTATTAAGTCCTCCAGGTGATTGCTTCCCAATTTCTCTTAACAAGGCAAGTGATAAAAATTAATATTTATTAAAGTCAAGAACGTAGATGCTTGACAACTGATGCAATACTGGCACCGACCAGAGAATGGATGATGGCTGCAAACAACTATACTGTATTGGTTCTTTCTTAGAAAGTGAAGCTCCATTCCACATCACAAAGTCATGTGGAGCCCTCTGCCTACCGTCACATCCTGACAATCACTCTACTTTGAATGTCTATTGTCGAAAAGACAATGAGAAAATGAGCCTTCATAACTCCTAGGCTCAATATCAATGTATTTTATAATCACAACAGCATCTATCAATATTTGAACATTTTTCACGTGTTGATGAGTGAGACACCTATTTATGGAATAAATGTATGGGCACTACCTCGGGAACCTTTGCAAAAACTTCACGTGTCCCCAGGGCTTTGCTGTGCACGAGTTAGGAGCCACAGAGCAACATAAGCTAATTAGGCTGTGTAATCACCAGATGGAGATAAAAAAATCTATTGGACAGGAGTAAGGCCCTGGATCATGATATCACCCAGTGCCCAATCTCTTCAGTGAAACTGGGCTTTATTTATTAAGAGGTATTCTTTTTCTTCTTGGTGAAGAGTGTGACTTGATCTTGGGGAAGCAGAGGTATCCAACGGGGTAGACAGAACGTTAACTGTTGGAAAATTGGGAGCACACGTGCCACCTTCCTATGGCTGGAAAATAGTGCTTCGTGATAGGTATTTTATATCAGCCGTATTTCCTTACTAAGAGATCCCTTTTCTTCCTTTCCATTATCTACCTCTAATTTGTTATCTTGATGTGCCTTATAGATCTTTGAAAGATAATGTAAATGTTTTCTGGAATATAGCTGGATATCAATAAACAAAAGAAAATGGCTGTCAACAGGGTGGCAAGTCTGCATTAAGCAAGAAGACAGAGGTGTGTTTTGTTCGTTCCCTGTGTAAGATCTATGGCCATTTGAGGAGTGTCTGGGTGGCTCAGCAGTTAAGTGTCCAACTCTTGATTTTGGCTCAGATCATGATCTCATAGTTGGTGAGTTCAAGCCCCACGTAAGGCTCTACCCTGGCAAGTGTGGAGCCTGACTGGGATTCTCTCTCTCTCTCTCTCTCTGCACCTCTCCAGCTCTCATTCATGTTCTCTCTCTCTCTCTCTCTCAAAATAAATAAAGAAAAAAGATCTACAGCCATTTGAATGTTGTGTTAAGATTTCTCTGCTAATACTACAAGCTCCTGCGTTACTTACAAGGTTGACTGGTATGATTTGGCTGGGAAATCACTGGAATGAGAGGAAATTCTGGGGTTTTAACAGTCAGCTTTGGTGTTAAGTAACTGTATTATTTATTTTTTTTAATGTTTTATTTATCTCTAGGAGAGAGAGAGAGATACAGCGTGAGCAGGGGAGGGTCAGAGAGAGAGGGAGTCACAGACTGGAACAGGCTCCAGGCTCTGAGCTGGCAGTCAGCACAGAGCCCGACGCGGGGCTCGAACCCATGAACCACGAGATCATGACCTAAGCGAAAGTCGGATCCTTAACCGACTAAGCCACCCAGGCGCCCCTCAGTAACCGTGTTATCTTGATCATGGCTTTTGGGCATTGGTTCTCTTATTTTCAAAGTCAGGTGTTGATTCGCTCAGAAATCAGAACTCCGTACCCTCAGGGGTCCCAGGAATTCTGTGAAGACGTCAGTGTGTGAAGTGCTGACTAGATGACAAAGGCAGGGGTGAGTACTTCGGGGAATGGAGAACCCCTGCCCTACCAGAGGCATGCCAATCTTCTAAATACTCTGTCAGCCGAGCCGGGGGCTCAAATTTGTCCACAGGCTGCCAGGCGGGTGTTTTCTTCCTTTTTCTTTTCTTAACCTCTGGTTCCAATGACCCTGCAAAGGGGCCCTGGTTGTGACAATCTGTGGTGATGGCTCCATTGTTCAGCTCAGCCCACCTTGTTCAGACCGGGCAAGTGTGAAGTCCGAAATGACAGCGAGAGCGTGAGCTGAAGTTGAGGGGATTCCAAGTGGGGAGACAAGAAACCTTTTAAGAATTGGCTGACAGGCCCTGGCACTGGGGCAGGGCTGCAGCTGGTCGGAGAACGGCCAGCAGACCAAGCTGACCGGCTGCCGTGAGTGGGGGCGGCCTTCCTGAGTCCTGACTCTAGATGAACCATGAATCTAAGAGGCAAAATCACACAGTGACAGGCCGTGATAAATAACTCTTCCTCAGCTTCCCTTTCTTCTCTCCCCTAGACCCTTAGGCATTCGGCCTCTTTTCTGCTCCTTTTAACAGCTTTCTCATTATATGCTGCCCATCACTCAAGTGCATTCAGATGTGAGATCCTCCCTGAAGCCTCACTCCATCTCCTCGGCTGGAATCCTCCTCTGTGTTCCAACAGGTTCTAGCAGTGTTTGGTTTGGATTTCAGAGTGCAGATCGCATTCTACCCAGCACTAGTTGTGTGATATACATGGCTGTTGTCCCCTGCTAGAACACAAGTCACTTGAGAGGAGGAATCACATCTTCCCTGCTTTTCTATATTCCTCTTCTTGGTGCCTAGAACAGCGGTTTGCCCAAAGTAGGTGTTCTGTAAATACTGTATGAAAGCCTAGAATTTAAGCTCTGTGGCCAGAAACAGACTCAAAGCCAGCTTCTGGATCCATTAGTTATGTGACTTTGGGTATACTATCAACCTCTCTAAACCTCACTGTTTATTATTTTTTTTAGAGTTAAAATCATGCACAGTTCTTAGCATAGTAATTCCTGGTGCCTGGTAAGCACTTAATAAATGTTAAAAGCAATGTTGCCTTGTGTTGGATTATAAGTCCCCTCTTTTCTTCACTACATGAAAAATGAGTTTATGTGCGTCAGCGAGACACAGGGCCTGACAGGCCCGACAGATGATGGCTTTAGGATGGCCCAGCAATGTACTGATAAGAACCGGAAAAGAAGGAGTCTGCATCTTAGATTTAGAGGGACCTGGAGAAAAGGTGGCCGATGCTGGAAAGCAGCAGTGCAGTCTGATTATGGAGAGAAGGCCTGAGGTAAACAGAATAAATTTAATTAAGAGGAGCAGTGGTACTGGCTGTCCAGGATGGCATATTTGTTTTAATCAAAAGACCAAAAAAAAAAAAAAAAAAAAAAAAAAAAAAAAAAAAAAAAAAAAAAAAAAAAAAAAAAAAAAAAAAAAAAAAAAAAAAAAAGCAGAGAGAGTCAGAAGTAACGATTAGACAAAAACTGAGAAAAATTCCAAGACAGAATCTTCTTGTGGAATCTGTCCCAGGAGTCGGGTGTGTGGGACGGAGAGGGAGCAGGGACTCCCTGTGTATGGATACCTGAGGTTTGAACATACCACTTATGGGACTGGGGCTGTGCTTGGGGGGGGGGGGGTCTCCCCAGAAGGGGCCAGGCATCCTCAGAGCTCCCAGGAGAGGGGTCCTATCTTCTCTTGGAGTGAGAAGGCCCTAGACCAAAAGTTAAACATGCCAAGTGCAAGCTGGTGACCGAGCTACGGACTTGCAGCAATTCCCCTCTTTTCCTAGAGCTGGGAATGTCAAAATTCCTTATAATTTGACAAGTTGATCTGGATTTCTAAGCACCTGTGAGATGAATAACCAATGTTGCAATAATGGAAGGATTTGGGAGCAGGTAAGTGTCATCTGGAACCAAATAATGAGAAGGCTGCCTGCTGAGTGTGGAATTAAGCTATCATATTTCATTAATTCTAAGACACATATATTATCACCTTGTAGTATCTCCAAAACTATGATATATATTAGACGATGCTGTTCAACAATCATGTTGGCCAGGCAGCAAGTGAGATGTAGCTTGGTAAAAAGTGCATACACATAAAATCAAAAGCACCAGCATTAAAGCTCGCAAAAGGGAGAAAATCTGGAGACAAATGTGGACAACCCTTTTAGGAAATGTGAACTCACCCTGACCTTGATGGCACAAGGGATGGAAAAGAAGAACACCAGTGATATGACTCTTAGGCAAAAAGTGACTAGGAAGAATCAGGTTTGTAAATGCTTCTCCCAGAGACAGCCATTACACCTCGATGTGCGGCAGAAGCGAACACACATTCCCATTTCATTACAGCCAACGTTAAAAAGATGTGGATGCACCCTCCTCATCAGGGAAATACAAATCAAAACCACACTGAGATGCCACCTCACGCCAGTCAGAGTGGCTAAAATGAGCAAATCAGAGAACTCTAGATGCTGGCGAGGATGTGGAGAAACGGGCACCCTCCTACACTG